>NW_012145746.1:19846-22296 GCF_000956105.1 Propithecus coquereli
TTCATTCATTCACAAGCATGAGTGCCTTCTGTGTGTTGGACCTTGTGTTAATCACTGTGGAACCAGGGATGAAGAAGATGATTCTATGAGCAAAGCAAACATAAGGAAGTCAGATAAACTATTAGTAATAGTAGAGAGTGGTAAGCACTATGAAAGGTGTATGTCCAAGGTGGTCTAGGAGTACCTGGGAGAGCACCTAATTCATACGAAAGGAAGGTGGCTAAGGAAAGCTTCTTAAAATTGGTGACATAGGAATTTATAAGAGTAAATAGAAGCAAAATGTGCAAAGAACAGGAGATATGCAATGGTTGGAAGGGAGGTATTTCAAGAAGAATAATATGAAGGCATGGAAGTACGGAAAATATCTATTTCAAATTGTTAAACCTATAAACAGAAAAGGAAAACTCAACTCAAAATAAAATCAGGCTTATAAGAAATGCAGGGAGAAAAAATAATTTTTCACCTTGCCAAAGGACAATAATAATCAAAGATTCCTTGACTTATGTGAAAATGAGAATTCTCTCAGTAAAATGTATACCTGACACAAAGGCGATTGAAACCCTAGCTCGTGACATCCATGCTTTCAATATTGGATTTCTAAGGGCTCTGGCCACTGAGGACAGACACGCCCTCCTTCCTGGATGCTCTTCCCTCACCTCTGTCTGGAGAAATTCTGCTCTTCCCCAGGTGTCAGATAACAAGGCCCCAAAACTCAGAGACTGTCAACATGAGAGCTGTGGAGGAGGGAACCACAGTGCTGAAATGGTGTGGGGGTACCTCAATCCCACTTTCCCCTGCTTTAAAATCTCCCTTCCATTGGAGTCAAACCCAGTTGGAAGCCAGTCCAACCAGAGAATATGAATGCAGCTCATAAGGGTCAGCTGCTTGGGTCCCAGGGGGACAAATGGGGAAAAACAAAGAGAATGAAACACAAGTTTGAGACCCACATGCTCACAGATATTCACAGGTGTGTGTGGAAGATAATTAGGCAATTTTGCCATTGAGGATCAGTCTGTTTCCTGAATTCACTAGCCCTGTATACACCTTAAACGCAGGAGATTTCAAACAAATAGGAACCAGAAGGTGCCAGCCATACACAGTACCTACAGTATAAGCTGACATTGAGAAGTCAAAAGAGCTAGATCTCTACCTTACTTACATGGATGATGAAATCCTGAGACAACTCCTGACGCTCTAGCCCAGATGGAACGCAGGGGACTCTAGCCTTGTTCTTGCTAATGGCACTAAACTGTGTGGCAGGGCTTTCTCACATGAGTGGGGCCCATGGCTCACACTGAGCTAGAAGTTCCAAGTCATCTGATGATCTATGGAGCAGATCCATCCCATTTGGTTGACTGCAGAGGGGACCCAGTCTTTCCAGGTCCAAAGGCCTATTATGCCCTACAGGGCTGAGATCACCCGGAGCAGCTCTTCATTTGACTGGATGTTTGTTCTCTGCACCTAGACACATACAAAGTTGGGTGGGAAATTACAAATTGTAATTTGACTTTCCTACAATTCTATCTTAGAACTACTGGGATTAAGGAACTAAATTTGATGTTTTGATCACCGAAAGCATGTTGCAAGACCTGTCTGATAAAAAGTTTTTATTCCAGCCCATATAAAGGTCTAGATCTCTGAAACAAACGTTGTTTGTTTAAACAACCAATGGAATTGATCATAAATATTTATGAGATTCCAACAGGCATAGGAAACATATTTCATCAGAAACAAAAGGTTTTCTATTAGCACTGAGAGGAAAGAGAGTTTTCTTCTGGACATTAGCATTTCTCGTACATAAACTTGGGTTTTCATCTATCTCCAGCAAATATAATTGTCTGGCCAAGTCTGAGAGTTTTGGCCAAAAAAATGCTTACTTGAATAGACATTTCTTACATATTTCACAAAATTCAATTAATTCTTTATTATCATCTTGTTTTGCAAAGCTGGATTGTTCCAGAGCCATTGTGCCTACTGGTTAGATTGGAGAGTTATACGGTTTCTCCCATCCAATATCTTAAAGGCATTCCCTTGACAATGAATGTGCAGCCAATGTTCCGTTGTAAATGAACATCTAAGTCATGCTTTACCAACTAGTCTTGCTGTATGTGTCCCTCCTGTGAGTAAGGAAAATATTTTCCAAATTCATTGGTAATCTCTTAGTAGAGGACTGTCTTCATCTTGGCAGGGTGGAGTGTTTTCATGTGTTAAAGATGCTAGTGATATGAATAGGGGGAATCACATCTCAGATTATTTTCTTAGTCTGCTCACAGAAGAAATTATTTAAAAAACTACCAACCTGCACTAACTTGAAAGTCTATACTAAATATTATTGCTCAATTTGAACGTTTAGATGCATTTGACAAAAATAATAATTTGATTTTCTGCATTTGCAAATATGCTAAAAGTAGGGAAATTAAACTATCCCTCTTTTATAAAAACTTTTATCA
>NW_012145746.1:34016-34487 GCF_000956105.1 Propithecus coquereli
GCTCAAGCGATCCTCCTGCCTCAGCCTCCCGAGTAGCTGGGACTACAGGCATGCGCCACCATGCCTGGCTAATTTTTTCTATGTATTTTTAGTTGACTGATTAATTTCTTTCTATTTTTAGTAGAGACGGGGTCTCGCTGTTGCTCAGGCTGGTTTTGAACTCCTGAGCTCAAACAATCCGCCCACTTCGGCCTCCCAGAGTGCTAGGATTACAGGCGTGAGCCACCGCACCCGGCCTTTCCTTTTTTTTATTTCAGTGTATTTTGGGGGTACAAATGTTTAGGTTACATATATTGCCTTTGCCCCACCCCAATCAGAGCTTCAAGCGTGTCCATCCCCCAGACGGTGCGCACCGCACCCATTATGTGTGTATATGCCCGTCCCCCCTTCTTCCCTCCCACCTGCTCAACACCCAATGAATGTTATTACTATATGTGCACTTAAGTGTTGATCAGTTAATAGAGCCTTCTT
>NW_012145747.1:0-1072 GCF_000956105.1 Propithecus coquereli
GGCCGGGCGGGCAGCGGCCCCGGCCCGCGTCTGCGCCCCTCGCGGCCCTCGCTCGCCCGCGACCCCGGCGCCGGGTGCCCCCGGCCGCGCCGCGCGCACAGCCATGGTGGGCCGGCTGAGCCTGCAGGATGTGCCCGAGCTCGTGGACACGAAGAAGAAGGGCGACGGCGTCCTGGACAGCCCGGACTCGGGGCTGCCCCCCAGCCCCAGCCCCAGTCACTGGGGACTCGCGGCGGCCGGGGGCGGCGGCGGGGAGCGTGCGCCCGCACCCGGGGCGCTGGAGCCCGACGCGGCGGCGACCCCCGCGGCCCCGGTGAGTGGCCCCACGCTGACTCCTTCCCTCCCCAGCCTACCCGCTGCGGGCATGGGGACCACCAGCCGGTCGTGCCGCCCCACTCGGGCGCGCCGTCGGGACGGCGTGGCCATTGCCGGGAGCCGGGGGCGGGAGCGCGGCTAGAGCCTGGCCAGCTGGAGCCGGAGGCTGGAAAATTGTCATCGCCTGGGAGGCGCGGGGGCCCCCGGGAGAGGCGAGCCGCCGTCTCCTCCCCTCGGGGTGGCGGCCCCCAGGCTGCGGCTCAGCCACATTCCTGTCCGGCCCGGCGGGTGGGGCTCCCGGGACTCGGTGGGCACCCCGGCCTCCCCCGACTGTGGGCCCGACACCCCGCGGCTCTGCCCGCGTCAGCACCGCTCGCGGGGACCGGCTCCTCCCGCCTGGTCCACCGAGGGGTGTGCTCTGGGCTCCCAGATTCAGACAGCAAACAGGGCCAGCGGGCCTGCGGGACCTCTTGAGACTCGCGACCCTCGGCCTCCTAGTGACCCCCGCCTTGTCCTGAACACCTAACCCGGAGTCCCCCACATAGCAGGGGGAGGCCTTTGGGTTGGTGAAGCCTTTTAAATATTATATTTTTATTTTGTTTTAAAATTTTTATTTAAAGAAAAAACACCAAGTGTTCCTTGCCTTAGGAAGCGCTCAGATTCAATTGTCATCTTCCTGGACACTTTTCCTAATCTGACCAGGCTTTGGGGAAGAGTTCTCAGGATCTACCTGGGAATGCTGGGTGGGCAAATTCCC
>NW_012145748.1:0-1357 GCF_000956105.1 Propithecus coquereli
AAAGCATTCCCACTTAGAACTGGAACCAGACAAGGTTGCCCACTATCTCCACTTCTATTCAACATAGTGCTGTAAGTCCTGGCCACAGCAATCAGCCAAGAGAGTGGAATTAAGGGCATATGAATGGGAACAGATGAGATCAAACTCTCATTATTTGCTGATGACATGATATATCTAGAAAATCCCATGGATTCAATTAAGAAGCTCCTGGAATTGATACATGAATTCAGGAAAGTCTCAGGATATAAAATCAATACACACAAATCAGAGGGTTTCATATATGCCAATGGCAGTCATATTGAAAACCAAATCAAAGACTCAATTCCCTTCACAATAATAACAAAGAAAATAAAGTATCTAGGAACATATTTAACTAAGGGGATAAAAGACCTCTACAGGGAGAACTACGAAACATTGAGGAAGGAAATAGCAGAGGAATGTAAACAGGCGGAAAACCATACCATGCTCGTGGGTTGGCAGAATCAACATTGTTAAGATGTCTATACTACGCAAAGTGATCTACAGATTTAATGCAATCTCATACAAACATCATTCTTCACAGATGTAGAAAATTAATTTTATGCTTCCTATGGAAACAGAGAAGACCCCACATAGCAAAAACAATTCTAGGCGATAAAAACAAAATGGGAGGTATCAACTTATCAGACTTCAAACTCTATTATAAGGCTGTAGTAATCAAAACAGCTTGGTACTTGCACAAAATAGAGCCATTGACCAGTGGAACAGAACTGAGAACCCAGATATAAAACCGTCCTCATATAGCCACCTAATCTTTGACAAAGCAGACAAAAACATACACTGGGGAAAAGAATCCTTATTCAATAAATGGTGTTGGTAAAACTGGATAGCCACATGTAGAAGACTGAAGCAGGATCCACACCTTTCACCTCTCACAAAAATCTACTCACGCTGGGTGACAGATTTAAACCTAAGGAGTGAAACTATTAGAATTCCAGAGGAAAATGTTGGAAAAACTCTTCTAGACATTGGCCTAGGCAAAGAATTTATGAAGAAGACCCCAAAGGCAATCATAGCAACAACCAAAATAAAGAAATGGGGCCTGAACAAATTAAAAAGCTTCTGCACAGTTAAAGAAACTGTCACAAGAGCAAACAGACAACCTACAGAATGGGAGAAAATTTTTGCATGCTACAAATCCGATGAAGGGCTGACAACCAGAATCTACTTAGAATTCAGGAAAATCAACAAGAAAAATCAATCCCTTTCAAAAAGTGGGCAAACGACATGAACAGAAACTTTTCAAAAGAAGACAAAATAATGGCCAAAAAACATATGAAAAAATGCTCAACATCTCTAATCATCAGGGAAATGCAAA
>NW_012145749.1:0-1440 GCF_000956105.1 Propithecus coquereli
CAAGAAACAAAATTCAACCGATTTAAACAGAAAGCTTTTTGGCCATGAAACAAAAGGCCAAGGCAATGGCCGACTTCAGGCATCACTACTTCACTTTCCATCTTTCTGTTCTGTTTTCTTCTATACTATATTGGCTTCCATCTCAAACAAGTTGTGTCCCAGTAGTAATAAAAATGCTATCAGGAGGCCCAGTTTTCTATCTTAACAGGTCACCACCCAACAAGGAAAAGAAAGTGCATCTCTTTCTCGACAGCATTAGCAAAAATCCTAGAATGGAAAATCTTTGGTTGGCTCAGGTCACAAGCCAATCTCTGAATCAGTCGCTGTGGCCAAGGAGATGGTTTCAGTTTTCAATTGCTACATGACAGCCCCAAAACTTCACACCTTAAAATAACAATTTTTAAAACAATGATTTTATTAATAAGTAATTTGGATAAGCTTTGGAAAGGTGATTCTTCTGCTCTGTACGGCATTGACAGAGGTTACTCCATGGTATTCGTTTACCTTGGGAAGCCCACAATGGCTCATTTACCTTGGCTGGCAGGGGATGACTAGAAGGCTGGGCTTGGCTGGGCTTATGAACTTTGGCATCCGTATGTACTCTTTCTGGTGTGGTAGTTTCAGGGTTGTTGGACTTCTTACAGGATGCCTCAGGACTCCCAAATAAAGCGTGTAGGAAGGATGAGTGGAAACTGCAAGATATTTTAGGATCTACCTTAAGAAATCCCAGAATGTCATTTTGGTTACATTTTATTGTTCAAGCAAGTCACTAGGGCCAGCCCAGATTCAGCAGGAGAGGATTGATACTTTACTTAGCAATGGGAGGAGTAGCTAATTTTTTGCAACAATGTTTAATCTACAAAGAGATGGAATGATCTGATTGGACAAGCCTTGTCATGCGGTCACCTCTGTTTCCAGGGAGTGAGGTAGGTCAGCTCTACCTGAAGCATCTAATTAACATTGTGCATAGAGTAGTTCCCCAAACAAAAATTAGAGTATTGCTACCAGAAGACAAGGTTGCGGATGCTAGGTATGCAGAAATAAAAGCTACGTTACAAATTGCTGTTGACATCACCAAACCTTGTGATTCTAACTGGCATTATGGAATAAAAAAGATATTATAATTTGGAGTTTATAAAAGCATGAACCTTAAACTCTGCCATTCACTAGCTTGGGCTAATTATTTAAAATCTGAACCTTCCTTTCCTTATCAGTAAAATGCAGATAATAATGACCTTTTTAGGGTTGTTGCAAGCATGAGATGAGGCCCTATACACTTAGGGTTTGCTCAACAGTTATCCCTTTTCTTTCCTGATAAAACCTCTTGAAATTGGCACCCCCTTTAAGAGCAACATGAAATGGAGTAGCCTAAAGAGTCTCAAATGAGTAGAAACCAAGCGTTGTTTGCAGGCTGCACTAGTCCTTAACTTCCCAAATGCA
>NW_012145750.1:0-1232 GCF_000956105.1 Propithecus coquereli
CAAACCCGGGAGGCCGAGGCGGGAGGATCACTTGAGGCTGGGAGTTTGAGAGCAGCCTGGGCAACGCAGTGAGACTTTGTCTCAAAAATAAATAAATAAATAAATAAACAAACAAATAAATTAAAAAAAAATAATTCAATCAAATCAAAAATAAGGTTAAACTTGTGTCTTAAATCTATTTAATATAGTTGCTGCCAAAGAAGTTGTACCAACCTACAGTCATGATGTAAAGTCATCCATTTTTTAGGTCTGACATAAGTTGTTTGAAACCTAGTCGTACCCTATCCCCTTTGGCCTAGTTAAACCTCCCCTCGTAATTGTTCTAGGTATAGCCAGATTGTTTCTATATCCCACTGATCCCAAACCCGACACACCCCACAGCTGCTAACTATGGTAAAACTTAACCATCAACACCAGAGTCATATAAATAAGCACCCCTCCCACGTGTTTTCTTTAAACTAGCCAATCTACGACTCCTGCGGGAAAGCCTAAGGGATCACGCCCACGGACTTTAATAAAGGCATAGTCGTACAGGTTCTTCCTCCCTCCCTCTCCGTTGCCCTCATCCTCCTCCGACTCACAGGTTGAGCTCCCTGCCACGTCCGGACTTCTCCTCCGGCGCCCCCGTCTGCACCCATGACCTCTTGGATCTGTAAGTAATACATTTCTTTTGTTTCATGCATTTTCTTTTCACCTCCTCATTGCATCTCACCTGACCCACACAGGAGAACCTAACTCCCTGCCCGGCAGGGCTCTCCCAGAGAGCGGCTGTTTTGGCTTATGGCCGCTCTCTACAGAGAGACCTCGAGACCAAATTATAAAGAAACCATAACGGTAAAAATGGCAACTTGAGTTTCTTTCTAGCAAAAGTTATGCTACCAGGAAAAATCATGTTCAAGTTTTTTAAAGCGAAAGATAAGCACAAAAGGGTTGTTTTGCAAAATTAAAGGAGAACTTAGGCCAGCCACGGTGGCTCATGCCTGTTATCCTAGCACTCTGGGAGGCCAAGGCGAGAGGATTGCTTGAGGCCATGAGTTCAAGATCAGCCTGAACAAGAGGGAAACAGGTCTCTACAAAAAATAGTCAAAATAGCCAGGCGTGGTGGTTCGCGCCTATAGTCCCCGCTGCTCTGGAGGCTGAGGATTACTTGAGCCCAGGAGTTTGAGGTTGCTGTGAGCTAGGATGACGCCACGGCACTCTAGCCCGGGCAAACACAGTGAGACTCTGTCTCA
>NW_012145751.1:0-1070 GCF_000956105.1 Propithecus coquereli
ATTAGGGGGGTGCAAATATTTTTGGTTATATGGATCAATTTTTTTAATGCTTGAGTCATGGGTATAAGTGTGCCTGTCACCCAGATAGTGTTCATTGTATGTACTAGGTAGGTTTTCACCCATCCCCTCCTCCCCACCCCCCTGCTTAATTTCCATTGAGTTTTACTTCCCTCTGTGCACATGTGTGTACATTGGTTAGTTCCAATTTAATAGTGAGTATATGTGGTGGTTGCTTTTTCCATTCTTTAGATATTTCACTTACGATAATGGTCTCCAGTTCCATCCAAATTGTTGCAAAAGGTCTTAATTCATTCTTCTTCATGGCTGAGTAGTATTCCATGGTATACATATACCACATTTTGTTAATCCACCATGAATTGATGGGCACTTGGGTTTATTCCACCTCTTTGCAATTGTGAATTGTGCTGCAATAAACATTTGAGTGCAGGTATCCTCTTGATAAAATGAATTATTTTCCTTGAGGTAAATACCTAGTAGTAAGATTGTTGGATCAAATGATAGGTCTACTTTTAGTTCTTTGACATGTCTCCATACAGGTTGCACTAATTTGCAGTCTCATCAACAGTGTAGAAGCATTCCTTTTTCTCTGCATCCATGGCAGCATCTATTATTTTTGGACTTTTTAATAAAAGCCATTCTAAAAAGGGTAAGGTATTCATTAATTGTGGTTTTAAATTGCATTTCTCTGATGATTAGTGATGTTGACCATTTTTCATGTTTATTGGCCATTTGTCTATCTTCTTTTGAAAAGCTTCTGTTCATGCCTTTTGCCCACTTTTTAATCGGTTTGTTTTTATCTCGCTGATTTGCTTGAGTTCTTTGTAGATTCTGGTTATTAGCCTTTTATCGGATGTATAGCCTGTGAATATTTCCTCCCATTCTGTAGGTTGTCTATTTGCTCTATTGATTATTTCCTTGGGTTTGAAGAAGCTTTTTAATTTAATCAAGTCCCATTTATTTATTTTTGTTGTTACCATGATTTCCATTGAGTCTTCTTCATAAATTCTTTGCCTAGGCCAATATCTAGAAAAGTTTTTGCAACATTTTCT
>NW_012145752.1:0-1251 GCF_000956105.1 Propithecus coquereli
CTGATGCGGCCTGGGGACGAGCGCCCAACTTCCGGTAGCGGGACACCCTGCAGTGCCAGCGGCTTCTTCACTCACTCAACAGCGCTGGATGCGCACGCCCCAGGGACGCTGCGACGATTACTCGTCCTCTTTCGAAAAATGAGAAGAGCGAGGCTCAGGAAAGTCAAGGGCCTTACTCCCTGACAGCACACCTTGCCGAGGAGGCCCGGCCATCCCCACGGCCTCCTGTGCTAACCCTCAGCCTCTGCCCGCCACCCTGCTTCTGCCCGAGGGACAGGGCGGAGGAGAAACGCACGGGAGCCACACGAAGGGAGGCGAGCGCGTCCAAAGCGGCAGCTCCCTCGCTCTCCGCGGGCCGGGCGGGCACACGAGGAGGCCCGGGGGGAGGCGGGCCAGGTGCAGGCTTTGCCCGGGCAGGGCGCCAGACCGCAACTACGGCTTCACGCTCTCCCGCGGAGCCGGCGCCGACCACGGCGCACTCGGGGACCCGCCGTCCGGAGGGCGCAGGGACTCGGCCAGGCAGCACGGCGGGGCGTCGGGACGCGGACCCCGTGTGTCCCGCCCGCGGGGCCCGCTCACCTCCTCCTTCCGCGAGCGCTTGGACACCTTCTTCTCCATCTTGGCGGCCGTCTTCTCCGCCCCGCGGCCCTTCTTCTCCTTCTTGCCCTTCTTGCCCATCGCGCCGGCCCGCGTACAAACACCACAGAAGCCGGGCGCAGCGCGCGCCGCCCGCCCAGAAGCAGGTGTTGGCGGGGAAGGACCCGGCGCGCAGAAAGAGCGTCACTTCCGGTCTGGACCCGGGCCACTTCCGGCGGAAGTGGCGGCGGTACTGGCGCTGCACTCCGTCTTGTTTTCGGGCTAGGTCTTTGCGAGCTGGCTTTGGGGCCTCGGGCTCCGGCTCACGTCCGAGGGGAAGCGGGCCGAGCCGGCCCGAGGTGCCTGGGCCTCGCGCCGCCCTCACGCCCCGCGCCTGGGAGACGCGGCCGCTTTTGCCGGCGGCGCAGCCCTCGGTGGAGTCGCCTGATGGGGGGCTCGGCGCGGTAGCCGCCTTCTCTTCCATCTTGGACTCTGTCACGTGAATGCCGTCCTGCCCCATCCGTTTGCAACGTGCCAGATAGCGTTAGGTGCTCAGGGTGTTGTGCCGAACAAGAAGCCACGGTTAGTGCGTTCTGCTCGCTGTGTGGGTTTCCCCAAATGTCCTGATGCAGACAGCATTTGTTTCTTAGTCGGCAGGCTCGGGCGGTGATGACG
>NW_012145753.1:0-1093 GCF_000956105.1 Propithecus coquereli
AAATGAATTCAGTAAAGTCTCAGGATATAAAATCAATACACACAAATCAGAGGCTTTCATATATGCCAGTAGCAGTCATACTGAGAACCAAATCAAAGACTCAATTCCCTTCACAATAGCAACAAAGTAAATAAAGTATCTAGGAATATGTTTAACTAAGGAGGTAAAAGACCTCTACAGGCAGAACTATGAAACATTGAGGAAGGAAATAGCACAGGACATAAACAGGTGGAAAACCACACCATGCTCGTGGGTCGGCAGAATCAACATCGTTAAAATGTCTATACTACCCAAAGTGATCTACAGATTCAATGCAATCCCTATGAAAATACCAACATCATTCTTCACAGATGTATAAAAATTAATTTTACGCTTCACAGGGAACCAGAGAAGACCCCGAATGGCAAGAACAATTCTAGGCGATAAAAAGAAAATGGGAGATATCAATTTACCAGACTTCAAACTTTATTATAAGGCTGCAGTAATCAAAACAGCTTGGTACTGGCACAAAAATAGAGCCATCGACCAGTGGAACAGAACTGAGAACCCAGATATAAAACCATCCTCATATAGCCATCTAATCTTTGACAAAGCAGACAAAAACATACACTGGGGAAAAGAATTCTTATTCAATAAATGATGCTGGGAAAACTGGATAGCCACATGTAGAATCCTGAATCAGGATCCACACCTTTCACCTCTCACAAAAATGAACTCACGCTGGGTAACAGACTTAAACCTAAGGAGTGAAACTGTTAGAATTCTAGAGGAAAATGTTGGAAATACGCTTCTAGACATTGGCCCAGGCAAAGAATTTATGAAGAAGATCCCAAATGCAATCACAGCAACAACCAAAATAAATAAATGAGATCTCATCAAATTAGAAAGCTTCCTCACAGCCAAAGAAACTGTCACAAGAGCAAACAGATGACCTACAGAATGGGAGAAAATTTCCGCATGCTACAAATCCGATAAAGGGCTGATAACTACAATCTACTTAGAACTCAGGAAAATCAACAAGAAAAAAATCAAACAACCCTATCCAAAAGTGGGAAAAGGACATGAACAGAAACTTTTCAAAAGAAGACAGAAT
>NW_012145754.1:0-1748 GCF_000956105.1 Propithecus coquereli
GGGGTCTCGCTCTTGCTCAGGCTGGTCTCGAGCTCCTGACCTCAAGCAATCCTCCTGCCTTGGCCTCCCAGAGTGCTAGGATTACAGGCGTGAGCCACTGTGCCCGGCCAGGAGGTACACTCTTAACTTAGATTCCACCAAACCTTTGGCCTGACTTCCTTCTCCATGCAAGCCAAATGAACAGGGCTGGATGATACACTATTCCAGGAGCTCTTTCAGAGAAAAAAAAGCAAAACTTTTCTATTACTTTTGTATCTTCCCACCAAAAATAGCATTGTGTGTACAAGTAGACACTAGGAAATGAGGATGTGTCCATCTGACGAGTAGGCACATACTTCAAATCCATAGCCCCTTTTACCTCCTCCTCCGGGTGACTTGTGTCTGTCACAATTCTCCACTTAAGGGGCCCAGCTCATCCCGCATGCTAAACCTCCACCCACTCCTCTTCTTTCACCACCACCTCCATTTGTGGGCTTGACAAGTAGACTGAGAAGAGAACTTCCTCACCCACATGCAGTTCAACCTTGCTCAGAGGTAACTGTCAAACCACGAGCTCCACCATCCCAGTGAGGTGGCACCAAGCAGATCTGAGACAGTCTGCATTCCTAGGCACAGCTGTGCTCTGGACCCCATTCCCTGCGGAGAGGAGCAAGAGTGGAACCCACAACTCAGACCCTGAAATCTGATTAGGCCAGGATTTAATCAAGTGTCTCCTCTAAGGCTCTTGAAGCAATCTGAAAATATTAATCCACACTGAGCCTTTGCTGTTTTCTGAAAAAACAGTGACGGAACTGTTGGCTTTCAGACATGAGCAGACCTGTCTAAGATCAGTAGCAATTTACAAGGCCAAGGTTTCCATTTTCTTCTTTATGTAAACTCATAAAACTCAGCCAGATGCAGTCTGCACGCTTAACCCTATCTCACCATTCACAAGAGAAAGGACACAAAAATGCTTGACAGGTGAACACAAATCCAACACTACTGTGGGCAGAAACTTACAACACTTCTTCCTGTGTCAGTTTCACCACCTCCGGAGTGAAGGAAACAAGGATTAGGAGCCAGGGCCACCAAGCACTTCTCTCTTCCATTTCCCTTGGCATAAGAGCGGGCTGGAAGTGCACAGGTGTTGACCTCTCCTGCTTGGATCATTAGCTCCACTCACCTTTCGATCATTCTTTAGATAAGCCCTTCCTATGCCGGGCAGAGGGATGAGATCTTACAAAGGTCTATCCGTTTGTTATACTATTATACTGTTGTTACACTATTGAAATAGAACGATTCCTTAACCATATTAGTCACCACAAACTAAAGCCAATGTGAGTAACCAGAATATATCACTTGTAAAGAAGATGGAAACACGAAGATGAACAAGACCATGACAGCAGCTGTTGGCGAAAATTACTTACATTGAGTTGAAATCAGATGTTGCAATAGAACTAATGACATGGCATGGCAGACACAAACACATATGGCAAGAATCTGGGAGCAGAGAATTGCTCCTGTAAAGAAAAGACTTAAGGCCCGGCGTGGTGGCTCACACCTGTGATCCTAGCATTCTGGGAGGCCAAGGCAGGAGGATCAGTTGAGGTCAGGAGTTCGAGACCAGCCCATGCAAGGGTGAGACCCCTACACACCTGTACTCCCAGCAACTCGGGAGGCTGAGGCAGGGGAAGTTGGAGGCTGCAGTGAGCTATGATGACACCACTGCACTCTAGCCAGGGTAACAGAGCAAGACTCTGTCTCAAAAA
>NW_012145755.1:0-1078 GCF_000956105.1 Propithecus coquereli
ATAAAATAATTTCATCTAAAAAGTTTAGCATTTAATTTTTCCTAAAAAAGTTAACTTCAGCAGATTGCTTTGATCTCTTTAAAACTGGAGTCTTCGGGAGGCTGAGTCAGGAGGATCGCTTGAGCCCAGGAGTTTGAGGTTGCTGTGAGCCAGGATGACGCCATGGCACTCTAGCCCGGGCAACACAGTGAGACTCTGTCTCAAAAAAAAAAAAAAAAACTAGAGTCTTTATTTCATGTCTGTTTTGCCAGAGCCATAAAAAAAGTATCATTACTTTTTGTAATTGGTTAATTACTATAAATGAACTTAAATTTTAGACCACATCATAGGCATTAAGTGCTTACTAATTTTGGTTAAACTTAGCACATGTTTACACATAGTTGGAAAGAACATAAAGTTCTTGTGTTAGGACTTTGAAACAAATCTATCCATATAATGATTTACATGTCTGATATTTGATCCAAAAAAGTGTGAAATATTATAAAATTTTATCTCATTTATTGATTTATACATTTAAATTTTCATTGTTTTGGGTTTTATTAGTTCAAATAATCTATAATTATACTGATTTTATCATCCACTTAGTAGTTTTTGTTCTCTGGAGGCATCTCCTTTACAGTCATTTTGTAATGAGTTATGCTTTTATTCCACAATAGATGATGTTTCTGTATTTTCCATTTGTCAGTAATACTTGTAAATTTCTTGTTTAATGAAATATTTAGAGAAGTTAAACTCAAATAGCTTAAATTAAGTCAGTTTCAATTACAGCTATTGATTGTTCCAAGCCTTTCAGCCATTACCTAACAGAAGTCAGGTAGCTCAGTGCTTCTCAGAGTGTGGGCCAGAGACTAGTGCCTGTCTGTGAGCTGGCGAAATATATAGAAATGGAGAGTGTTTAGAAGCTCTTTTATTAGCGATTTGACAGTGCTACAACATCTAAGCCCTTTTTAAAGCAGCTTTATTGAGGTATAATTGAAATACCATAAAATTCACCCGTTATAACTATATAATTTGATTATTTTTAGTAAATTTATGCACCATCACCACAATCCTGTTTTAAAATATGTTCCTTATCCCT
>NW_012145756.1:0-1212 GCF_000956105.1 Propithecus coquereli
TTAAAAATGAAATATCCAAAAAATGCATTGTGGTATATTTATGGAGAATTTTTTTCCCAGAGATAGACTCTTAAAGGAAAGATACAGTGTGTGTGTGTGTGTGTGTGTGTGTGTGTGTGTGTGTGTGTGTGTATGATGTGGTGTTTGTGGGTGGTGGTAGCAGGTTACGTAACTGAATGGGACAGTTTATACATAAGGTGTTTCAGCTACTGACAATTGTTCCTGTACATATGTGTGTTTATGTTTCTAAGTTTAAGGGCAGGAATAAAGTTCATATTTGAAGCATTTCTGTAAAGGTCCTGGGAAGTTCCTGATTAGAGTTTTAATAATGTGATTTACTTTTTTTCTTTATACATAATGCTTTTTTTCTTTTGATATAGTTTTACAGAATTTCTTCTTTCAATTATAGGGAGGTAGAAACATGAAATTACCAACACATTTCTTAAAATCTGACATTGCAGAGTAGAAAATACTCCATGGATATTCATACAGCTCGTGTAGCCATTCAGAGGTAGCAAACAAACAGGTGATATACATAAACTCACAGTTTTGTGGCCTTATCTTGCTAAAAAGTTACTAGAAACTTTATTTTCCTATAATATAATAGTATATATAATTCTGCCTATATAAACATTGGGAAAAGAATAAATGATACAAACTGATGGCACGTCAGTGTTGAGTTCCAATTGTACAACCCTGAATAGATGCTGCTTCTTTAGTAAAATTCTCTTTAAGTCATTATTGTATACTTCATTTCATTCAGACAGTAATTTTTTTTCCTGTGTTTTTCCCTGCTTAGACTATTATTTACCAGATGTTATTTTAATAGATATGAGCCCTTTCCCTAGTATATTCTTCTAGTGGGGTTATTTTCTTACTTTCTACATGTGTTTGTTTAGAAGATATAAAAGTATTAGTAATTTCTCATTCATAAATATTTCACAAATTAATAAGTAGATATTTAGTACCATATTTGATTTATTTTTAAATTACTCTCTATTTTAAAAATTAAGGATCATAAAGAAATACATTTTACAAGCCAAAATGAAATATTAGTAACATAATTTGATATCTAGTAAAATTATTGCATTTCTGTTAACAATATTCTCTTCTATTGTCTTTTCCTTGTCATATTGTTTTGAGGATTCTATAAACTATACACTTATTTTTTCTTTAAAAAATTAACCTAAAGTTCAAATCTGTATATATGCT
>NW_012145757.1:0-385 GCF_000956105.1 Propithecus coquereli
CATAGTATGTATCCATTGAATAAATTACCTCTCATTTTGCATTGGATATCAGACGGTATAATACAAAATGTGCTCTGATTTTGTATTAGAAGCATCATATTAGACACTTAAAAATATTAAATGCATCCACTAATATCAATTTTGAATGAATTCAACATTTATTTTATGTAACTAAGTATTTCATTTTGTTGCTTTAAACTATTTAATTTGGCTTTAAACCAGTAGTAACTATCAAGCGTCCGAAATTTAACTACTCTATGATTTCCAGTTCTTGGCCATATTTCTTAATGTTTGTTTATATTTTCCTAAACCTATTTAGAACATTGTTTTAATGTCCATGTCTGAAAACTCCATTAACTGGATCACTTTTGGGTTTCTTTCTTTG
>NW_012145757.1:1492-1753 GCF_000956105.1 Propithecus coquereli
CAAGACAGAAATTGATGTTTTAACGCTGCATGATGTTGAAGAGATGTGAAGTTTTAAAAGCCATTTACCTAGATTAGTAAGTGTAGGAATGAACTATTCATTTAGAAATATAAGAACAAATCACATATCTAAAATTTAAAAATTCTGTATTCCAAGATTTTATCTGTCAAAATGTCCTGTTTTTCCAGTACATACTTGATTAGGAGACAGAGATACATTGCAATATCATCAATTGCAACATAGAATATTGTAACTTGCTAA
>NW_012145757.1:2258-3375 GCF_000956105.1 Propithecus coquereli
TAAATAAAATATAAATTAGAACCACAGTTTGCAGTATTATTTCTTAAGATAACCTGGTAAGCAATGAAATTTATCTGGTACCATTAACGGAATAAAATGTATACTTAAAATATATTTTTCCTGTAGCACAATTATTTGTTTATCAGGAGAGAGATAGATAATTATTGTACTTGGAACCTGAAAGTTGGAATCCACAGAACATGATGCTTTCCTGAATATCACTGGGATACTAACATTATCTTTTATACCTTTAAATGTTATCTATCATGTGCCTATGCATTTAAGATGATAATTCCTTGGTTATGCTGTTAATAATTTAATGATATGGATACTGACATTTGCTTCTTTCAAAATCTCATTAAAAGATTAAGATGATTTTTATATTCACTAAATTATGTAGAAATAAATAAGTCTTAGAGCTAGATATTTTGTTACGAATATCCATTATGGCTGCTTTATTAGGTAACTTCCAATGGACAATAGAAAAAGGAAATTGATACAACTACTGACAACAAATGTCTGAGAAATTTACAGAATTTGAAAAAATTTAGTCAATTGTTTGCTATGAAATTTTTAAAAATGATATGTCCACTTAGAAAACTAGATAAAGAAGTTACGTCTGAAATAAACAGAAGAAGAGAAATAATTTAAAAATAAAACAGAAATCATTGATATTGAGAACAGAAAAACAATTTTAAATTTCATGAAACAAAAAACTGATTCCTCAAGAAAATCTATAAAGGTCAATAAAACTGATAAAAAATTTTAGCCAGAATAACCAAGAAAAAAAAGGAAAAAAAAATTTACCAATATGAGAAATGAAAGATGGGTCATAATCACCACTCCCATGAACATTAAAAGGATAAAAAAGAAATACTATGAACAACACCATGCTCACAAATATGATCACTTCGGTGAAATGTACTAATTTCTCGAAAGACACAATTTACCAAAATTTATACAGGGATAAAGAGATTATCTCAATATACCTACAATCATTAAAGAAATTGAATCAATTATTTATAATGTCCCAAAAAGAAAGTCCAGATAGTTTCACTGAACTCTACAAAATATTTAGGGAAGAAAGCATACCAGTTCTCCACAATTTCTTTCATAA
>NW_012145757.1:5918-6743 GCF_000956105.1 Propithecus coquereli
TTTATTTTTGTTGTTGTTGTATTAGATTATTAAGTATGGAATGTTCGATTTCCTTAAGTACTAAGTTTGATAGTTGATGTCTCTGCAATGTTTCACTTTGACACTTCTTGATTTTTTTTTTCTTTTTTTTTCTTTCATTGTGACGACACATCCTCATTCTTTCAAACTCATATTTTGGCTTGTGATTATCTTCCAAAAAAATTTTTCAGAAAGCCAAAAATTGTTGTAATTTTTAAATATGAGTTCCACTGTGGAACCAATGCAGCACAGACAGCTCAAAGTATTAAAAAAGTGTTTGGGAAAAACGTGGCTAATGAATTCACAGTATGTCGATGGTTTCAGAAGTTCCATTCTGGTGATTTTAATCTTGAAAATGAGCCATGTGGGTGACCTGAGAAGGTGGATAATGATAAGCTAAAAGCTGTAGTGGAAGCAAATCCATCTCAACCTATGTATTAATTAACAACAAAGTTTGACATTACTATTCTAATATTGAATCATGTGAATCAAATAGGCAAGGTAAAGAAGCTAAGTAGATGAGTACCACGTGAATTAAATGAGCTTCAGAAGGGAAATCGTCTCAAAGCTTGCCTTTCTTTGCTGTCATGACAAAGGACAGCCATTTCTACACTGTATTGTTATATGTGATGAAAAATGGATTTTTTTGACAATTTTAAGCATTTGACACATGGTTGGATAAAGATCAAGTACCAAAACTCAGTTGAAAACCTAATATTCATCAAAAAAAGCTAATGGTGTCTGTTTGGTGGTCCAGCCCTGTTATTATCCACCACAATTTCATGAAACCTGGTCAGTTGATTACAG
>NW_012145757.1:6793-7458 GCF_000956105.1 Propithecus coquereli
TCAAACTCATATTTTGGCTTGTGATTATCTTCCAAAAAAATTTTTCAGAAAGCCAAAAATTGTTGTAATTTTTAAATATGAGTTCCACTGTGGAAACAATGCAGCACAGACAGCTCAAAGTATTAACAAAGTGTTTGGGAAAAATGTGGCTAGTGAATTCACAGTATGTCAATGGTTTCAGAAGTTCCATTCTGGTGATTTTAATCTTGAAAATTAGCCATGTGGGTGACCTGAGAAGGTGGATAATGATAAGCTAAAAGCTGTAGTGGAAGCAAATCCATCTCAACCTATGTGTTAATTAACAACAAGGTTTGACATTACCATTCTAATATTGAATCATGTAAATCAAATAGGCAAGGTAAAGAAGCTAAGTAGATGAGTACCACGTGAATTAAATGAGTTTCAGAAGGGAAATCGTCTTAAAGCTTGCCTTTCTTTGCTGTCATGACAAAGGACAGCCATTTCTACACTGTATTGTTATATGTGATGAAAAATGGATTTTTTTTGACAATTTTAAGCATTTGGCACATGGTTGGATAAAGATCAAGTACCAAAACTCAGTTGAAAACATAATATTCATCAAAAAAAGCTAATGGTGTCTGTTTGGTGGTCCAGCCCTGTTATTATCCACCACAATTTCATGAAACCTGGTCAGTTGATTACAG
>NW_012145757.1:9762-10329 GCF_000956105.1 Propithecus coquereli
TGTGGATTGAGAATCATCATATGTATGTCTATATATCCCTGTACTTCATATAGGAATGTCATACTTTGATAAAATTAGTCTACTTCAAAATTTATGATGTACTCACTTTTCTTCTTTTCCAGTTTATATTTCAGGATCCATCAGAAATATTAATTATTTGCATTTACCCTCAAACTCTTTTTCAGCTCTCCCTTTATTGTAATCACCTTGCCAGACCCCTACCCAACGAAACCTGAAAGACACTTCCCAATTGTCTTTCCCCATTACTCTCTGGCATCTGTATTATCAATTTAACTTATCCCGTTTTTTCCCATGAATTTATATTATTGACTATGTAATTTCTCATATCTTGAACAACAAAAGTTACCTTTTTACATACATCTCCTTTTAGCTTACACTACATTTTCTATTACCTTTCATGTAATTTCTCACAAAAATTATCCAAAGTCAATATCTAAAATTCCTCTTCTCCTATACTGATTTGTACTGACTTCAATCATGTATCTATCTCCATCCATACATGTTTCTATATCCCATTATTAATATTACTATTTATCAGTTTTATAT
>NW_012145757.1:21729-22167 GCF_000956105.1 Propithecus coquereli
ATGCCTAGTAGTGGGATTGCTGGATCAAATGGTATTTCTATTTTTAGCTCTTTGAGATATCTCCAAATTACTTTCCACAGGGGTTGTACTAGTTTTCAGTCCCATCAGCAGTGTAAGAGTGTTCCTATTTCTCTACATCCATGCCAGCATTTGTTGTTCAGAGACTTTTTGATAAAGACCATTCTCACTGGAGTTAGGTGATATCTCTTTGTGGTTTTGATTTGCATTTCCCTAATGATTAGAGATGTTGAGCACTTTTTTAAATATGTTTACTGGCCATTATTCTGTCTTCTTTTGAAAAGTTTCTGCAAAAAACTTTTTAAAAATTAACTGAGTGTGATGGCACATGCCCATTGTCCTAGCTATTCTGGAGGCTGAGGTGGGAGGATCATTTTAGCCCAGGAGCTGAAGATTACATTAAGCTATGATCCAGCCACT
>NW_012145758.1:0-1096 GCF_000956105.1 Propithecus coquereli
AAATTCCTGGAAACAAACAACCCCCCAAGATTGAATCAAAAGGAAATAGAAATCCGGAACAGATCAATAACAAGTAGTGAAATTGAATGAATAATAAAAAATGTCCCAACAACAACAACAACAAAAAAAGCCCAGGACCAGATGGACTCATAGCCAAATCCTCCCAGGCATGGAAAGAATCACTGGTATCAATAATTTCAGTACTACTGAAACTGCTCCAAAAGATTGAGAAGGAGGGAATGCTCCCTAGTTCATTCTAGGAAACCAGTATCACCCTGAAATCAAAGCCAAGAAAGGACACATAAAAAAGAAATCCACAGACCAATATCCCTGAGAAACATAGAAGAAAAAATCCTCAACAAAACACTAGCAAATTGAATCCAACAGCACATCAAAAAGATAATTCTCTACAATCAAGTGAGTTTTATCCCAGCAATGCAAGTATGGTTGAATATATGCAAATCAATAAATGTGATTCACTATATAAACCAAAATTAAAGACACAAATCATATGATTATCTCAATGCACCAAGGAAAAGCATGTGATAAAATACAGCATTTTTTAATAATAAAAACCCTCAAGAAACCAGGAATACAAGGAAGATGTCTCAAAATAATAAAAGCCATATATAGCAAATCCACAGCCAACATCATACTGAGTGGGGAAAAGTTGAAAGCATTCTCCCTGAGAACCAGAACAAGACAATTATGCCCACTTTTACCACTTCTGTTCAACATAGTACTGGAAATCCTAGTCAAAGCAATTGGGCAAGAGAAAGAAAGAAATAATATCAAATCTGGAAAAGAGGAAATAAAACTATCTCTGTTTGCTGATAATATGATCATATACATAGAACCCTCAACACTCCTCTAAAAGATTCCTAGATTTCATAAATGAATTCAGTAAAGTCTCAAGTTACAAAATCAATGGACAGAAATTGGTAACATTTCTATACATTAATAACAACAAAGGTGAGAATCAAATGAACTCAATGCCATTTAAAATAGCTGCAAAAAAAAGTACCTGGGACTATACTTAACAAAAGAGGTAAAAGATCTCTACGAGGAGAACTACAAAACACTGATGAAAGAAATC
>NW_012145759.1:0-1557 GCF_000956105.1 Propithecus coquereli
ATATTCTTTTTTATTATCTTCCAGAAACTTTAATATTGTCTTTGATATTTAAGCCTAGAATCCTCCTAAGACTGATTTTTGGTTTGGGCAGGGTTTCTCAATTTTAGCACTATTGATATTTTGGACAGGATAATTCTTCGTAGTGTGGAGACTATCCTGTGCATCGTAGGGGGTTTAGCAGCATCCCTAACCTGCACCCACTAGATACCAGTAGCACCTCCACCCTCAGTCATGAAAATCAATAATGTCTCCAGGCATTGCTGGATGCCCATGGGAGCAGTGGGGCCAAAATTTTCCCTGTTGAGAACCACTGATTTATGGTAATAAATGGGGACCAAGATGACATTCAGTTGACCCAGCACCATAAGAGGAATGACATTCTTTCTCCACACTCTGCTGTGTCACCAGTGTCACAAATCAAGAGACCATATACGATCAAGAGACTATAACATGTTCTTTCTAAACTCTTTATTCCACTGGTTTAAGAGTCAGTCTTTATGGCAGTATGACATTGTCTTATTATAAAGCTATGATAATTAAGTCTTGATATCTAGCAGTGTATGTATTTCAATTTTGTTCCTTGAATTTTTTTTTTTTTACTATTCTTACATCCTTGCATTTTTATTTTAGAATCAGTTTGTTAATTTCCATCAAAAAAATAAAAACCTATGAGAATTTTGAATGGGATTACATTAAGTCATAAATCAACTTGGAGAAAATTGACAATTAGTAATATTGAGTCTTCTAAGTCTTGACTGTAACACATCCACCCATTTGATTAATTCTTTAATTTCTCTCAATAATGTTTCACAGTTTCTGGTGTAGATTTTATACACATCTTTCCTTAAATTAATTTCACAGTATTTGATTCTGTTGATGCCATTGAGCCTTTTAAGCAATTCCTGTCTCACAAAGACATACTGTTATTTTAAACACTTGCTGGAATTATTGCTGTTGTAGTAAAAACCAATTGGGAAAGTTTTTCTCTTATTTATTTTCTAAGGATTTTGTGTAAAATTGGTCTTATTTATTCTATAAATGTTTGAAAGAATTTGCTGGCAAAGTCATCTTGCCCTGGCATTTCTTTGTGAAAATGTGTTTATTGTAGATTTAATAGCTTAATTAATAGGACTGCTTAGCTTTTCTATTTCTTCTTATGCCAGGTTTATTAAGTTGTATTTCTCAAAAAGATTTGTCCATTTTATCTGAATCTTCAAATTCATTAGCTTAAACCTATTTCTTAATATATTTTTATCTTCTAATACCTGAGGAATTTGGAGTGATATCTGCAGTCATATTGATAGCTTGTGTTTATTCTCTCTCTCATTCATTTTTTTTCTCTGTCTCTCAATCAGTAATGCTAGGATTTTATCAATTTTATTAGTCTTTCAAATACCCAACTTTTTGCTTCTTTGTTTTCTCTATTTGTACATTTGTTTTCTGTTCTGTCACCTTTATTCTTTCCTTATTGTTTCTTTTTGCTTTATTTGCTAATCTTTTCTTACCTTCTTGAAATAGGTGCTTAGATCATTCATTCACAACCTTTCTTCTTTTCTA
>NW_012145760.1:0-1013 GCF_000956105.1 Propithecus coquereli
TATATTGTTCTACTTAGTTATTTAGCTATTGTTGACTTTAATGGAATTATAGAAAAATTCTCAAGTTGTTTTTATATATCGGGCAAAATTTATTTATAAATGGTATTAAAAATAATATCTATAAGAGACTATAGGGTATATTATCTTATGCTGTATAGTAGAAGCACAAATAAGAGTATCTTAAAAATCTGCCAAGTTAAAGCAGTTTTCATGAATACATATCCGATTTCAAATCATAATGTAACTTAATCACAGGAATGTTCTGACTGTATCTGTCATAGTGACATAGTCTCCTATACAATGACGATTCATTGCTCAGGTAAATGAATAAGCTTACATTACAAATGAAATAAACTTCCTCTTACTATATCAACTTATCTCCCTGATAGCTCCGTGATAATACCTCTTAACTTAAGTGCAGAGTAAGGAAAAGGATATTCTCCTAAAATACACACTCTTGCAGCAAGAGTATCCATTTAAGCAAGCTCTTCTGTATAATTAATGGGTAAAAGATAAGCTAGCAAAGAAAATCTTTGGTGTTATTAGCTCTTTATGTTTCTAATCCATCTTTCTAGACAGTACACTATTAGATGAAGTCTACATCTTCTATCATGCACTCACCTACCTCTCCTCTGTTAGGAATCTCAGAACCTTTGAGTAGAATTGAAAATATAAATTCTTTTGGCCTAGAATGAATTACATTAAATTTAAAAAGGTTTCTCTTTTACCTACACAAAAATAAAGTTGTCTTGTATCATAAGTTCTAGTCAAGCAGAATTTCTAAGTAGTAGGAAGTGTTAATGGACCCCCTGAAAACTAAAGAGTGACTCAGTTTCCTTATATGTGTGATGGGAATAGAATTATCTAATCACCTAATCATCTCATTCTAGAGAGAATCACACATAAAATATACAGCACAGCTTCTGACTTATTTTAGTAAGTTATTATTTAACAAATCCTTGTCATTATTATTATTATGGTATAGTTTTTATAATTTTAACGTGCGTCGGAAA
>NW_012145761.1:0-1078 GCF_000956105.1 Propithecus coquereli
TTTTGGTATTTATGTTTTTACACATTAGGAAAATGTTTTAAATTTGTATTTATTTGAACATGTCTGCCTTTGGCACTGATGCTATTCAGTAGTCATATAAGCCCTCACCATTCCTGGGTTAAACTATTTCTCATTCTTTCTTAGTTTTTAAAATGGGGGTTTAAAAAAATGCTAGTTTTTGATTCACTTAGAATTTGTTACAACATGTAAGATGAGCTATGAATCTATTTTTTCTTTACTAATATCTAACTTTCCAATAATATTTATTAGTGATTTTTTCTTTACTGTAACATTTCTTATTTATTAGATGCTGAATTTTTCTAATATTTTAACCCAATTTGAGGAAGTCCTATTGAGTTTTATTGATTGGTTTTTCTGTTTTAAACACAAAAGTGTACAGTTTATATTCTGCTTTGATTTATTCAACACACGCTGAATGCCTCTCTGTGGTAGGCATGGTGCTAAGTGCTAGGATACAAGGAAAATACAGTCTTCAAGGAGTATGTACCGTCTAGCAGAGGAGTCATCAAGTAAGGAAGCCAAAGATTGCTGACTGGTACAGTAGAGGTGTAGGCACAGAATGGCCACCCCCAGGCTGCAAAGGGGCTGACTTAGCATCCAATAATAAAAGTTCACCCCTGTTACCGTCAGAAACATATTTGACATTCTTGCCTATTTGAGATAAATTTCTGGTTTGTCCTAGAGATAAATTCATTAAACAAAAATTCCTGGGTCAAAGAGTATGCACATTTAAATATGCTACATCATGTATAAATTTTAAGAGTCTCATTCAAGAGCAGATGTTACTATGGACAAGAAAATAAATGGAAAAACAGAATATTTGTTAGAGTTGAAGGGAGTATGGGTTATTTTTAAAACATTTTGCATTATCAAATAAATTGTTAGATCTTTTGAGATACAGAATATATTTTTACTATTTTCCCATTTTCTTTTGTGGCTCTATGATTTGTCCTCCCACCCCGCCCTGCCTTTTTTTGGTTACAGTTTGGTGATCTAAAATGCTTAATGAAATTCTGTATTTATACTTTGCTAGTCTCACCCTGTTTTTCTAATTTGT
>NW_012145762.1:0-2413 GCF_000956105.1 Propithecus coquereli
CCCGCCCCTGTTGTATGTATTGGCTGATGCGGAGGAGGGCTTGAGCTACATACAGGGCAAGTCCCTGCCCCAGGCAGCCTCTCCCAAGCACCAGGGCTCCCTGGCAGAGTTCAGTGCTCTCCCTCCAGCCCCTGGTCCTGGCCACTAGAAGGCTTTCAGACGTGCCTTTGGGAGGGAACTGGTGTCCTCCTCCATACTCCTTTCACCACACACAGGTCCTACCTTGTAATTGGTGGGTAAAGGTAAAATACAAGTCATGAAAAATCTAGAAGCACCTCAAAATAGAAGGCCTTCGGCATGTCACAGAGTAAAATGTTGCCTTATAATCTAGGGCACTGTTCAGAAGCCTTTGTTCTTCCTGCCCTCAGCATCTTGTAAAGATGTCATCCCTCCCCTTTATGGGTTTATCTATGTCCAAGAGTTTCCTCTTCTTAGCCAGTGCCAGGCAGGGATGTGGCTCAGGCAGGCAGTTCAGTCCTGTTGCTTACAAGGAATCTGTTCTGGTCCCACCTCAGCCTGCTCTGAACCTGGGAAATGGGTTCATTCCCCAACTTTAATAACACTCCTCAAGCCTAGAAGTTGGTTCCTCCTTCCACAAAGGAATCAGGAGTCCAGTGCTTGGAATAATAAAGAAAAACAAGGCATAGCACAATAATATCAGTGGACATTTACTGAACACTCTTTATGTGCTAAGCCTTGTTTTAAACACTTAACACATGTTAAAGCATTTAACCCTCTCAACACCCCTGCCGGGTACATGCTATTAACTCCCTCATCTTACAGTTGAAGAAACTGAGGCAGAGAAAGAGCACTAGACTTTGAATTGGACAAATCAAGACCCTAAGCAGTTGTGTAACTTTGGACTAAACCTTTAGAATCTGTGTCTCAGTTTCCTTCTCTGAAAATAGCCCATCCCCCACTGGCTATTGCAAAGATGCAGTAAGTGAATCCAGATTCATTTTATTTTATTTTTTTATTATTATTATTATTTTTTTTTTGAGACAGAGTCTCCCTCTGTTGCCCTGGCTAGAGTGAGTGCCATGGCATTAGCCTAGCTCACAGAAACCTCAAACTCCTGGGCTCAAGCGATCCTACTGCCTCAGCCTCCCAGACACTTATCTTTTTAAGTGAAGGAATGATTCTCTCTGAAAACATACTTCTGTACATATTAAATACCTCTGCCCTGTTCCAGAGCTATCCCAATTCCAAAAACCAGGCTTGCCGGCTACTCAGGCAAAGGGACATACAGTGACTCTGATACTCAGATTTGCAAACATTTCTAATAAAAACACTTTTTTTTCCTCTATGGAAAAGCACCCGCATTGCAAACGCACGTTCGGCCTCCACCCTCCAGCAGGCAATGGGAGCTTTTCCAGGAGAAACCTAATTCTAACCTTTCCAGAGGCCTGGATGCGGAAGCCCAGGGACAGCACCTGTGCCAGGTGCCTGTTACACAGGCCAAGACCGCGTCCCCTGCGCTCCCAGCCCCTGCGAGGCCAGCAGGCTCTGCGGTCCGGCCAGCCTGGTCCGGGCCGGGCGCCGACCCCCCTGCGACGCTGCAGCCCCGCTCGTCAGGAGCCCGCAGTCCCCGCCGGGCACACGTCCCTATCACAGGGCAGATTACAACGGAGGCTGCCACGTCCTCAAGTGGAGGGGCTCCGTGACCTCGGTGACCCGCCAGGCTCCTAAGGCAACCCCCCGCGCTAAGTCACCTGGGGCGGCGGGACCTCAGCCTCCCCGAAGACCTTCCACGCTCGAAGGTCGTTTCGAGCGGCCGCGACCACCGGGTCCCTGAGGGCCCGCGGGGTCCCCGCTCGGGAGCATCCCGACCCGGAGCCCCCACGTCTCTCCTCCCCCAGCTCCCAGCCGGCGCCCGCCCGGCCCTCACCGGACTTGGGCGGGTAGCGGTACACGGAATTGGACGGGATGTCCACCTCCTCCACGCCCGCGTGCTGCCGGCTCGTCAGGGCCCCCATGGCCGCTGCGGCTGCGGCACCCGGCCCGGCTCTGGCGCCCGCGCCGCCCTCCGCACCTCACCGCGGCCGCCCGGCCCGCGCCCCGTGCGGGGGTCGGCTGCCCACCGCGGCCGGCTCCGCTGCGGCGCTGCGGCTCTGGCGGCGGGGAGCCCCCGGCGCGCCGCGCACCATCCTCCGCCGGGCACCGCGGCGGCACCTCTGCCGAGGGGCTGCGGGGCTGGGCCGGGGGCGCCGCCGCCGCCTCAGGCCGCGTGATGTCAGCGGTGGCTCGCGCGCGGGGACCGCGGCGGCCCCGGCCAATGGCGAGGCGGGGCGGGAGCGCCCGCGCGGGGCCAGCCAATGGGCGGCGAGCTGCCTCAGCGGCTGGCGGCGCGGGCCTCGCGCGGGGAGCGGCGGCCGTAGCGGGCGCGGGGACTGCCCGGGGGCTCGCGGCGGGG
>NW_012145763.1:0-2052 GCF_000956105.1 Propithecus coquereli
TCATAGGAATGTGTGTGTTTCTACATACTTATTGTATTTCTCTCCAATTTTTTCTTTAACCAAAAGAGCTAACATTTAATGAGAGATTGAAGCATTTTGTGCATTAAATTCTTTGCACACAATATTTCATTTAACATATACAATAATTTTATGAGACAGATAATTTTGGTAAAGTATCATAGGAATGTATGCGTTTCTACATACTTATTGAAATTCTTGTCATAAAATATAAACAGATTTATACCTTGCATTTAAACTTAATGTTAGATGCTGATTATTTTAAATATTTGTTCAGATTATTCAACATAAATCTTAATGTCCATCTTTGATTATTTTCATATGATGATTTTCTAGAAGAGTATACTTAAGTCAAATGTTCATGATACCTATTCCCAAATTGCTATCCATGAGGTTCTAATTTAGTGCTATTGTACCAAATAAGGGAGTTTATTATTCAAATTTCATGAAAAACTGGCTATTACCACATACTTTAAAATTTTATCAATTTGATAAACCAAAAATAATTTTAATGTTTATTTAATTGTTAGATTTCTTATTGCAGATCACTTTAGATTTACACGGAATTGCAAGAAATAATACAGAGAGTTCTGCCAGGTCCTCTCATTGGGAGAAGCAAGGAAAAGATTATATGACACGTCTATGTTTATAAGAACAAAAGTGATTCTGATTAGAGGAAGATGACATGTTCCCTATAATACATTAATATTATGCACAATGCCTATCATAAAATAAAATTTTAAAAATCACTAACATGTGAAGAAACAGGCAATATGATCCATAATTAAGGAAAAACGTTAATGGTAATACATAAAAATATGATTAGATACATAATATATATTGGAATTAGGAAAAAAGGATTTTGAAGAAGCAACTGTAAAATATTCAAACAAATAAAAACGTGAACATATGAATAAAGGAGGGGGTTTCTGGGGTCGAATAGGGAATACATAGGGATATTAAATAGGCAACATGTAGGCATATTTCAGGGCAGGGAACCTGTTCCGCATGATACTGTAATGGTAGACACATTACGCTATTCATTTGTTGAAACTCATGGAACTCAACACCATGGAGTAAACCTGAATGTGTTCAAATTTAAAAAAAATATTTAAGAGTTTGAGAAATCCCGTGTTGGCATTTATAATGTTACCAAATTCTAACTGTATTACAAAGGTATGAAACAGCCTCCCTGAACAGGGAGGGGTGGAAAGGTGCTGAATTAAGTAACTTTGGAAGTGAATAGGGTTTGCAAGACTCAGTACAAAAAGGTACTGGATGTAAGCATTGTACTGATAAAGTTATTTCCCACAGGTACATATGTTAACAATTCTGAGAAAAAAAATACACGTACACTAGGATTGCATAATTAAGTAAACAGATGGTCCCAGGTTTCTCACTGTTGGGATTGCAGACAAGCAAGGGGAGAATGCAAGAATTATCCACACAATAATAGATTAGAATAGGAGACATCGATATGAGCATATTTAACTCAGCATAGATACTGCTAGGTTCAAACACAGAAAAATTCATAGATATGTATAGACTTAGGCTAGTATACACTCATTTATTTCCTTACTCTTAGATTCTAATACAATTTTCCAGTAAAATGAATGAGGTGTATTTAGAGAAATAGTTGGTTTTAGCACTACACAGGAAGTGTAAAAGCTGAGTTTGGATCATCGTGTATCTTGTAGTGCAAGAAAATAAAGAAGTACTCAAAGGGAAAAAAAGAAAGACTATATTGATAGAGGTATGTCATGGAGACACAGAGCCAACTGAAGAAACAATGATCAAAACTGGAACAATTTTGGTAACAAAATAAATAAAGTAGTATTGGATCATAATCCAAAGTATAAAATGAATAAATTCACACCTAACAGCTAACAGCTATAGCGCACACTATCTGGGTATGGGCACACTTGTAACTTTGACTCAAATGGTACAAAATCAATTTACGCAAACAAAATGTTTGTACCCCCGTAATATTCTGAAATTAAAATACAAATACAAGCTTGAAAATATGCACCAAAA
>NW_012145764.1:0-1231 GCF_000956105.1 Propithecus coquereli
ACGCCACAGTACTCTAGCCCAGGCAACAGAGTGAGACACTGTCTCAAAAAAAAAAAAAAAAGAGAAGAATCATGTGCAAGCATTTGCATAGTGGCATTATTCTTAATAGCCAAAATTTAGAAATAATCCAAATGTCCACCAGTAGTAGAATGAATAAATTATATATTCATGCAATAGAGAACCATACAGCAATAAAAGTAAATGAATTGTAGCAGTATACCCCAAAAAAATCACAAAAAAATGCTAAGTGAAAGAAATAAAATACAAAACGTATGTACTGTGTTTCATTTATATAAAGTTTAAAAACAGGTGAAACTGCATGGTATTAAAAATCAGGATAATGGATAGTGGGGAGAAAGAAAGGGCTAATGATTGGGAATAAGCATACAAGAGCCTTTTGGGTACTGGCAATGTTCTGTCTCTTGACCTGCAGTTACATGAGTGTTTGCTTTATGGAAATTTTGAGATGTGCATTTGTTATTTGCACATTACTAGTTTTTGTGTGATACTTAATAAAAATTGTTAATAATTAAACAGATTCCATGTTTTGTTCATCAAATTAGCAATATTATTTTTTTTTAAGACAAACACACAAATGAAGTTTATTGAAAAGAGAAAGATAGGATTATAGGGCAGGAGCAAAATACAGGTTTACAGAGCATGATACATACACTGCTACAGCTGACAAGCAGACCCATTGTAGCAGCAAAGGGAGAGCCAAAGGAAGGGCACAAAAAAGAGCTAAATTTTTGTTTTAATATTCAAGGCTGGTATGGAGTATGTATGTGTCATAAGAGTTCATATACTTCCAGTGGGAGTAAAATTTAATATAAGCTTTCTGGAAAGCAGTTTGATAATGATTTTGAGATGTGTTGATATTGATCCATTTTGCTACAGTTACTGTCTCTTGGGAATCTTCCATAAGGAAACAACATCAGGAGTGTGAATGTAGATATGTGTGTAAAAATGTTAATTACAGTATTTTGTATAATAGAAAATCAACATTAGAAGAATGGATAGTATAAATTAAGATGCAATATTATTCAAACCAGTAAAAATTTTTATTCATGTTTTTTCATGACATAGGAAAGTGCTTATGTTTAGAAAGAATATAGAATTATATAGGTGCAATGAGATCTCAATTTTTCTCCAAAAGCATGTATTTTCATAATCTGAGGGGGAAAATTATAATTGAAGCTTAGTTTATTTTCTGGCTCCACAGGTTATTTTT
>NW_012145765.1:0-1110 GCF_000956105.1 Propithecus coquereli
GTTTTAATATTTAATTTCTGTTTTACAATATGTCTTGAATCATTGTTGAATATTACTGGTTAATAATAAATTATTTGGCAAAGTGGCTGAATAAGTTTTCATTTCTATAAATATTGAGAGTTTCTTCACATCTTTTAGAACACATAATACTGTGCAAAATTTTAATTTTTGACTACTCGATGCATGTGAAATAGAATAAAGTTGGTCACAGCATCCTCTTAATATCTGCTTCATCTCTATAGCATTTGTAGTCATGTCTGTCTTTTCATTAAAAAATTGTATATTTGTGTTTTCTCTCTCTTTTTAAATCGATCTGGTTAGATTTTTATAATTTATTTTTAATTTCAGAATATTATGGGGGTACAAACATTTTGGTTACATGTAATGCCTTTGCCTCGCCGAGCCAGGGCTGCAAGCCTGCCCTTCCCCCTCACAGTGTGCTCCACATCCATTAGTTGCGAGTTTACCCCCCCCCAACTACCCCCTTCCACCTGACCGGCACCCAGTGAATATTACTACTTTGCGAGCAGCTTAGTGTTGAACAGTTTGTACCAATTTGATGACGAGTACATGTGGTGCTTATTTTTCCATTCTTGTGATACCTCACTTCAAAGGATGGCCCAAGCTCTATCCAGGATAATATAAGAGGTGCTAGCTCACCATTGTTTTTTGTAGCTGGGTAGTATTCCATGATATACATATACCACATTTTATTAATCCACTCATGTATTGATGGGCACTTGGGTTGTTTCCACGTCTTTGCACTTGTGAATTGTACTACCATAAACATTTGAATGCAGAAGTCTTTATTACAGAATGTCTTTTTTTCCCTTTGGGTAGATGCCTGGTAGTGGGATTGCTGGATCAAATGGTATTCCTATTTTTAGCTCTTTGAGATATCTCCAAATTACTTTCCACAGGGATTGTACTAATTTACAGTCCCACCAGCAGTGTATGAGTGTTCCTGTCTCTCCACATTCACGCCAGCATTTATTGTTTTGGGACTTTTTGATAAAGGCCATTCTCACTGGAGTTAGGTAATATCTCATTGTAGTTTTGATTTGCATTTCCCTAATGATTAGAGATGTTGAGCATTTTTTTTGTATGTTT
>NW_012145766.1:0-2639 GCF_000956105.1 Propithecus coquereli
GTCAGGGAAGTGCCGCAGCTGGAAATGTCATTTCTGAATCTGTGACTCTGTCCCCGTCGTCATTCCAACCCGCGGGGTCCCGGGCACTCTGGCCGGCAGCGCCTCTCCCAGCTCTGTCGCACGAGGAAACCACCTGTCAAAACACAGACACCATTTTCAAGGCCTAAAAAATTGATTTTATGGCTCTTCTTGTAATTCTCTTTCCGAATTAGGCACATGGTATTGATGTGGGCCCACTTTTTAATCATAATAGCCACTGACAAGGCAATTAATTTTAAAACAACTCTTCTTCCCCCCGCTCCAAATGGCACTATATTGAAATTAAAAGTGAGCTCCGTGAGGGCAGCAAGCTGGGCACTCAGGTGATTGCCTCGGCCCGTGACAGCCCCTTCATCTTGCCGCGCGACCTTTAGCGGCGGCTCCTGTTATTAATTGGCTCAGGCTCTTACATCAGAAAGAGCAGGGCAAGGAAAGTGTGATAAAGTTTAGGTTTTCAATGATAGTCTCACAGGATGCTAGACATGCCGACGAAATCGCGTCACAGGTCATTGCAGGCCCACCTGGCATGTCACCCGGTGGCTTTCTCTGGAAGGAGAGCTGGCGGGGCCTGGTCAGTGGCCATCCCTGTGAGTGGGCAGTTGCCCAAACCCTGTAGAGCGAGGAAAGGCCCAGGAGTAGCGTTCTCTCCCTCTCTCCCTCTCTCCCTCTCTTTCTTTCTTTCCCTCTTTCTCTCTAAACACTCTGGAACTTTTTGAAGTTTGTTCAGCCAAATATTAAAACAGAAATTTAGGGCTGGGCACGGTGGCTCACACCTGTAATCCCAGCACTTTGGGAGGCTGGGGCAGGAGGATGCTTGAGCCTAGGAGTCTGAGGTTGCTGTGAGCTAGGCTGACGCCACCGCACTCCAGCCTGGGTGACAGAGCAAGACGCTGTTTCTACAAAACAAAACAAAAAGCTGAAATCTGTTCGTTTTTAAGAAAGGAATGGAATTTATGTTTAATTAGCCAAGTGGTCGCTTGCTTCTGTGATTTGCCCTCAGAGCGTCACCCGTGGGCCTTTCCTCGTCGTTCGTTTCCTCCCCTCAGAAGGTCAAGGTCAGAACAGTGAAGCTTGCTGCCCTGTCAGGATCTGAACTCGTCACATGAGATCACGCAGAGTCGCTGACACTCGGGGACTCACTGTGACGTCCTGCAGGCGCTTTGCCGGGCTGTCCTCACTCAGACCCGACTTGCTTTGTTCACCGATCGCGGAAGCGTGCAGCGTTCCCGTCCTCCGGCACAGCGCTTGGGCGTGGTCTCGGCATATCCTACTGGAATGGACTGGATTCTTGGGAACTGAGCTTTAATCTAAATGCGTTTGGCTCCAGGAATAGTTAAGACTTGCTGAGCCGAGTTCACGCCCTTCCCTGCTACACAGCGGACCCCGCGCGGTCGCCTCCTGCCCACGTGTGCTCGCAGAGGGAATCCAGGTGACAGTTGGCTTCTCGTGTGTGGTATGTGCACACGCCCCACATATGTGACACATGGCTTTTGACATGTGCCTGCGGTCACACACGGTGCGGTTAAGTTCACCTTCGCGCTCACCGGTGTCACGTGAAGCCTGAGAGACACCGAGGGACACTGAGAAGGCAGCAGTGGCTTCGTCTGCTAGTCCAGACGTTTCCGCACCTTCTACACCGGATCTTTCTGGGAGTGGGTGCGCCCCTGCTTTCTAACACGCAGGCGTTGACATTGCAAAAGCGTGGAGCCCGCAGCTGTCTTGGCGTGCGAAGGGTCCCTGCCCCCCTGCAGCCACCCCTCAGCGCGAGATCAGGCTAGGGGTTCGCTGTGGTTTGGCTTTTCTCTAAAAAGTAAGAAGAAAGAAAAGAAAACGGAGCAGAGTTTGGCCGAGTGCTCTTGCCGGGAAGAGGGCGTGTGATGCCAACTGACCTCTCCGACCCCCACCTCGCCCACGACCCCGGACTGGCTGTGTCCCTGTCCCCGCGTTCCTCTGGATCTGCCTCTGCAGGGCATTTCAGGACAATCGTGTGAGCAGAGCGGCACCTCCGCCTGCCCCGCACGATCTCCATCGAGCTGCCCTGGGAGCCACACGCAGGAGACAGCGAGAGAGCTCACAGAGGGTCTGGGACCTGGCCCGGAGCCCCCGCTGCCCCGGGTGTGCGGACACACGTGGCCTTCGGCCCCTCAGCCACCCACAGGTGTGTCACTGCTGAAGCTCCAGAAGCAAAGCCAGGGATCTGAGCCACACCTGGGCCCTGGGCTGCCTGAGTGGACAGGTGCGTGCCCTGTGCAGGGGAGCACAGCTCTTGGGTGCCCAGGGTGAGGTGAGGGGTGAAGACCACAGCCCGTGAGATGCTGCGCCCAGGCGGGGAGGGCAGCCGGCGAGCGCCGCGGGAGGAGAGAGCCACTGCCGTCGGCTTCCAGCAGGCAGGGGCGCATTTCCCCGAGGTCCCGTCTGTCTCTGTGGGGCTCTGAGCCTCCTCCGGACACCGTGTTCTGTCGTCGGCCGCAGTGGCTGTCTGTGCCCCTCTGCAGGGTGGGGCATTCTCGCAAGCCGATGCCACTTTCCTGCGGCCAGAAACCAGGCAGCATATTGAGCCGTGAATAATACCAGTCGTGGCTTTAGAAAGAGCAGTGTCA
>NW_012145767.1:0-1211 GCF_000956105.1 Propithecus coquereli
CTGGGCAACAGAGCAAGACTCTGTCTCAAAAAAAAAAAAAAAAGTGAATCCCACAGGCTGCTGTAGGGTTTTTGATGTGTTTCAAGGGATCAACAACTCAAAAACACTGCTGAGATTCACAGCCTCGTTCTCCATAAAGCACACATGGCTTCAGCACTTCAGACAGCACTGTGCCAGTCCATGTCCATGCAGCACTCACAGAAGCATCTGCAGAATTCTGGGTGTCGAGAAAAACTGTGGCATGTACAACCCAAGCTGGCTGGAGTCCACTCCTGACAGTGTGGGAAAATAATCTCCTATGAAAAGCCCTGAATATTAAACTATAAAAATGTAACAAACATAACATGGCCAGCATTTGTGGATAAAACACAGTTGCCCATATACACTTGCTTCAATGCTGTTGTGTGTGCCCATTGTGTGCTATGGTAGGGACCTCAAAGTTTTCCTAGCAAGTTTCCTTGAGTTGCTGTGAAGTCCCAAGGCTGCTGCCGAAAGAACAAGGGAGGTAGGAGGTATCAGCACAAAGTCTAGAATGGAAAGGCACCAGGTTAAGTCATAGCTAGGATCCCTGAGCCATAGAACAAGTCCTGCCTGCCCAGGACTCCCTTAGGCCACAGAGGATAGGGTGTGGATTGTGATAACAGAAGTCTCCAAGTATCAGGTGGATAAGATGCCAAGACTAACAGGTAGATCAAGATCTCCTTATTACAAAGGTGAAAGATCTCTACAAGGAAAACTACAAAACACCAATGAAAGAAATTGTAAATGACACAAATGGAAAAACATCCCATGCTCATGGATCGAAAGAATTAATATCATTAAAATGACCATATTGCCCAAAGCAATCTACAGGTTCAACGCAATTGCTATCAAAATACCAATGGCAGTTTTCACAGCATTAGAAAACAATTCTAAAGTTCATATGGAACCAAAGAAAAGCCTGAATAGCCAAAGTGATCTTGAGCAAAAATAACAAATCTGGAGGCATCACATTGCCTAACTTCAAATTATACTACAGGCTATAGTAACTAAAACAACTTGGTACCAGTATAAAAATAGGCACATAGATCAATGGAAGAGAACAGAGAGCCCAGAAATAAAGCCACATTCTTATAGTCAATTGACCTTTGACAAAGTCAACAAGAACATACACTGGGGAAAAGACACCCTTTTAAACAAATGGGTGGGAAAATTGGATTGCCATATGCAGA
>NW_012145768.1:0-1926 GCF_000956105.1 Propithecus coquereli
TATTGTATTCCTCTGGGAGGTGTTATGGAAATCACTCCTTGGCTTTGCCAGAGTTTGTTGAGGAGGTTGATCATAATGGAAATGAACAAGTGTGCACAAACAAAGAGCAGTCTTATTCTTCCCATCAGAGCAGGTGATTAGAGGTTCTCTGTCACGATGCCATCAGAAGTTGGACTTCTGGAAAATTGTATCAAACAGAATTTGACTGGGACACATAAACAAGCATTTGTATCACGGGACAGGCAAAAAATGATAGTAGCTGGTTGAGTTTCTCACTTAATAACTTTGTTCATTAACCAACAAATTTTTGTGTACCCACTAAGAACCTTGGAGATATAACAGTAAACACAACTGACAGAGGTCCTGCTTTCATGGAGACTGCAAGATAGTGGGGTAAATAAATGTTTTAAACAAGAAAATGCAATCAAGCTCAAGTGTCACAGAGCATAAGCAGTTCTTCTATTCTGAACAAAGGGATTCCTATAGGTTTCCAAAAAGAATTGATATGTAAGCTACAGCCTGAAAAATGAGTAGGATTTAGACTTTCAAAGAGATCAGGGAAAAGAGATCTAAGGAAAGAGAACAGCATGTGCAAAGGCCCAGAGAAAAAAGAATGAATGATATACTTGAAAGCCGAGAAAAGACATTATCACAACTTAGTTATATAAAAATGGCTTTGGTGCAGTGCAGAGTAGATTGGGGAAGAGTAAAATTGTGGGAAGAAACCAGGAAGGAGGAAAGAGATAATGATGGACTTTACTTGGATAGCAGAGGTGGACATGGAGAAAAATTGTTAGATTTAATAGATATTTAGCAACAAGAATCATCAGGACTTAATGATTGATTGGATTATGAGAGAAAGGTTAGGAGAGGTCAGAAAGCACTGCTGGGTCTCTGATTTGGGCAATTTGAAGTAAATTGGCCATTTGCTGTGTCAGGAAAGGCTAGATGGAGAAAAGATTCAGGATGGAGCTGAAGAGTTTACTTTCACATATTTGAGGTTGACATACCTTTGGTTCATTGAGAGATGGAGTATCAGTAGCAATTGGACTTTGCTTTGGGGGCTCCCTGGGATAGAGATGTCTGTGAAAGCCATGTGAAAGAATGAGATTGCCCAGGGAAAGTTTTAAGACCAAAAATGGTTAGAGACTTAGGGAAGAGCCATGAGGGAAATCAATGTTTTAGGGTTGAACAGAGAACAAAAAGTCACAAGAGAACAAACATGAAAAAGAGCAGGAAAAAAAACAAGAAGAATCTATTTGGCAGAGATTATTAGCTGAGCACCAACCTGCTCACTCTTCTTTCTAGGCTATATTTCCCAGCCTCCCAGGCAGTTAGGTATTGCCATAAGTTTGAGCTCTAACTAATGGAATGAAAGCAACAGTGAGTCAAAGGCCACACTCCCCAAGCTGTCACGATTTCTCTCTACTCCATCTAGTGGCTCCATGTCAACCCCCAGAGGAAGCCAAGAAACTTCCTCATGCCCTGGGGGAAAACGTTATTGGACTTAACATGATTGGAGAAATAAATTTCTCTTGTGTTAAACCACCAAGTTTTGGGGTTTATGCATTGCAACAGAAATATCACCTTCACTAACACAATGTGGAATCACAGAAACAAAGAGAAGAGACTATTTCAAAAAGGATGGAGTATTCAGCAATGTCAAAAGGCTGTTGAGAAGTCAGGCAAGTTAGGTAATGAATTAGGTCTCTTACATTTAGCAACATACAGGTCCTGAGTGACCTACATGCATCAATATTTAATTCGGAGGTTTCCTTTTCTGCAGCGAAAGATTTTGGGACAAACCTGAACATACTGATAATCTTGATGGTGGTGTTTGCTTCAAGGCTATTTTTGTTCTTATAAATCAATTTGATTGTCTTGACAAACTTTGTGTATAGGTTGTTTATAATGTTTTTCAGTCCA
>NW_012145768.1:10981-11323 GCF_000956105.1 Propithecus coquereli
CAGAGAAAATATAAAGGCAGTTATCTCAGGAACAGCTATCACAGAAATATATTTTTATTAATATTAAGAAGATAGAGTAGTTTGATTCATGTTTAAATCAATCAACAAATAGTCATTGAATGCTTTGTGTGTGTCTTTGCTCAGTTCTATTTGGTCTGCCTTAAAGTTCGGAAAAGGCCTGTTTTCATGAATATGTGCCATTGCTGATGACACTTTTTGAAAAAACTATTTCAATTAGGCCATAGAGAGGAGTTGGATCTAAGAAGAGGGAAAGGCTCCATTCTAGCTACCTGTGTAACTCTGAGTAGTTTAGCAGATCTTTACAGGTTTCTGTTTCTTTAT
>NW_012145768.1:13217-13582 GCF_000956105.1 Propithecus coquereli
TCAGACTTGCGGGGGGAGGGGGGAGCAAGGGCAACATATGTAACCTAAACATGTGTACCCCCATAATATGCTGAAATTTAAAAAAAAACAAACAAACATAGGCTCCCAGTCAGTACAGTTGATCTCTTTTGACTTAATTATGAAGAAAACACCTACGCCTTTTTAAAAAATCTTGATTCTTGAGTCTTAGAAATCCTATTGGATGCAATCTGATCATTGGTGCACAAACCCCTGAGGCTATCATTCACTCTTCCTCTGTTACAGATATAGCCTAAAGTCATGTCTTTAAAACAGCTTTTAAAAGATTAGAGAGTGAAAACAAAAAGTTAGCCTCAAGAACATAGGCAAGCAGAGGTCAAAATTTC
>NW_012145768.1:13632-15153 GCF_000956105.1 Propithecus coquereli
TTTCTGCCCACAGATGGCTTCCTCAAATTTTCCCAAATTAAGGAATTTTTGACATTATATTTTAAGGATAAATTTTTGTGCAAGCCAGATCTTCCCTTAACTTCAGCCAAGACTTGTGTAGACATGCTATAAACCGGAGCAGAAACAGTGGAAGATACACACTCCTTGAAGCAGGTGTGACTGTACTTGTGCTCAGTTGTAGTGCATTCATCTTTGTGCTGTATCTCTTTATTTAGCCCTAAGAGACCATCAGATCTGCCTGTCTAAGTCTTCCTCTTTTATTCACTTTTTTCTCTAAACATCTACTCCTTCTTACTATGTTCTTTCTCATATTTTCTTTCTTGTAGGTATCAGTACAAATCTATTCAAAGACAGAAAAATTTTCAGGCACCACAAATGTTTACATCATATAAACAAATCATCTAAGAGAAAGGATGAATATTTTATTTTTGTTCTCAATGTATCTATGTTATACAGACATAGCCTGAACTCTACCTGTATTTCGAGTTGGATAGGAATCTTTGTTATTTAAAAAATAGGCTTTAAGAAACAACGGTGATATAGCACCTCTTGTATTCTCCTGGAAAGAGCTGGAACACATTCTATTAAGTGAAGTATCCCAAGAATGGAAACACGAGCACCACATGTACTCACCATCAAATTGGTATTAACTGATCAACACATAAGTGCACGTATAAGAATAACATTTAGTGGATGTCAGGCAGGGGAAAGGAGGGAGGGGGAAGGAGGGGACGGGTATATGCATACACAAAGAGTGCGATGCGCACCATCCGGGCGATGGACACGCTTGAAGCTCAGACTTGCGGGGGGAGGGGGGAGCAAGGGCAACATATGTAACCTAAACATGTGTACCCCCATAATATGCTGAAATTTAAAAAAAAACAAACAAACATAGGCTCCCAGTCAGTACAGTTGATCTCTTTTGACTTAATTATGAAGAAAACACCTACGCCTTTTTTAAAAAATCTTGATTCTTGAGTCTTAGAAATCCTATTGGATGCAATCTGATCATTGGTGCACAAACCCCTGAGGCTATCATTCACTCTTCCTCTGTTACAGATATACCCTAAAGTCATGTCTTTAAAACAGCTTTTAAAAGATTAGAGAGTGAAAACAAAAAGTTAGCCTCAAGAACATAGGCAAGCAGAGGTCAAAATTTCCCTTTTGGGCTGGCTAAGAAATCTCCATTTGGTTATGGCAGCAGGCTTAATAAGAAGAAAACTATTAATTAAATAAACAAAACATTTGCATTTTGATCAAAGGAGGCAATACAAACAGCAGCATATTAGCTAATCCCTAGCCCTTTCCAGGATAGAATTACATATTTTCTAAAGAGTTGGTTTTGTTCAACCTACTATGGGTACTTCCTGAGGAAGAACTTCAGATGATATGCTCCTCAGTTATGAAGCTCATCTAGAATTTTGTCTTAACCTGAGATCCTAAAGTTTACTGTAATATTTTGGTTACATACTATTCTTCCACAGTAACATGAGGAGAGAC
>NW_012145768.1:15203-15556 GCF_000956105.1 Propithecus coquereli
TCTTGTAGGTATCAGTACAAATCTATTCAAAGACAGAAAAATTTTCAGGCACCACAAATGTTTACATCATATAAACAAATCATCTAAGAGAAAGGATGAATATTTTATTTTTGTTCTCAATGTATCTATGTTATACAGACATAGCCTGAACTCTACCTGTATTTTGAGTTGGATAGGAATCTTTGTTATTTAAAAAATAGGCTTTAAGAAACAATGGTGATATAGCACCTCTTGTATTCTCCTGGAAAGAGCTGGAACACATTCTATTAAGTGAAGTATCCCAAGAATGGAAACACGAGCACCACATGTACTCACCATCAAATTGGTATTAACTGATCAACACATAAGTGCAC
>NW_012145768.1:20904-21546 GCF_000956105.1 Propithecus coquereli
GGTGATCTAGTACCTCTTATATTATCCTGGATAGAGATTGAGCCCATCCTTCAAAGTGAGGTATCACAGGATGGAAAAACATGCACCACCTGTACACGCCATCAAACTGGTACTAATTGATCAACACTAAGGGGCTCACATGGTAGTAATACTCACTGGGTGCCAGTCAGGGGGCTGGAGGGTGAGGGCTAGAACAGGTGGGGTGAGTAAACCCACACCTAATGGAGACAGAGCACACTGTATGGGGGAAGGACACACTTGTGGCCCTGGCTTGAGCAAGGCAAATGCATTTCATGTAACCAAAATGTTTGTACCCCCATAATATCCTGAATAAAAAAAAAAAAGAAGAAACTGAAAAAAAAAAAGGAAACAGAAATCTCTTCCTAAAATTAGAGTTAATTCCCACTTGTAAGAAACTAGTGATTTAAATTCTCAATATTTGTGCCAAGAGATATGCTGGTTTATTTAAGGTGGTAATATGCTAAGGTGGTAACTGTTTAAATATTAATATAGGAAAATAATTCTATTATCTCAGAAAACAAAAGATTTCCTGTAATTTCGAGGTTAAGAATTGGGACAACTATGTAGTTTTTAATAGCATTGAACTTGACTTGAAAATTAGGATTTAAAATCAAAATTAAC
>NW_012145769.1:0-1271 GCF_000956105.1 Propithecus coquereli
GAGGGGGGAGGAGGGAGGAGGGGACGGGTATTTGTATACACAAGGAGTACAATGCGCACCACCCGAAGGATGGACATATTTGAAACTCGGACTTGAGGGGGGGGACCAAGGGCAACATACGTAACCTAAACGTCTGTACGCCCATAATATGCTGAAATAAAAGAAAAAAAATTCTAGTAGAAAAGGGAAGACTAAATAGAAATCTAATACAATGTTTTAAATGATAAACAATACTACACAGACTAAATAAATAAGAATATGGAAAAATATAGAGAAATGATAGAAGCAAGATTTTCTTTGCATTATTTTATTCAGAACATCTTGTTTAGCCCTTTGAAGCTGAGGCATTAAGAAAATAAGGCGTAACGGTTAAAATCTGAGTAGATTACTAGCCTGTATAGACTATTGATCTGAACTTTGATGATAGTTCTTCTGTTGTATGGAGCCTTATTCTGTTCTTCACTTTTGGAGTTTGGAAAGTGCAGAGGCAGTAAAAGAAGTTTCCATTAGATTTCAAGAGAACCCTCCAAATTATGTGCACAGTCAATCACTTTTTCTTGTTCTGCCTTTCCTGATATCTCATTTACCAGTCAATCTTTCTGTTTTTCACGTTTATTGATTTTTTTTTCTCTTCTCTTTTTTCTTTGCCTGTCTACTGTCATCGCAGTGCCACACTAATTCCTCCTGCTTACCATCGCCATTGTGGCCCACACCTGGGGAAGGTGTAGCAGGTGCAGTTTTCGCATGGAAGAACTTTATTGACTATTCAAACTCTCCTACTAGAATTTCTTAATCTATTCTTAACTAATACCAAAATGATCACTGACATCAAAGCATAATGTTTAACCTTTAATTATCTTATATAAAACAAATAGTAATCCATTTTTACGTGGCATGTAAGTTTTACTCTCTTTATGGAAGACGGATATTTTAAGAAATCACAAACTTACTCACTGAAGATGTTTTACTGTAAACTCTGTTCCCATAAATATGACAGTAATAATAAAAAAGAAGGCTTTTGATTTTAAGTAGATACATTTTGCATTCCAATCTGCCATCACCCTAAAAGTGATGCTAAATGGGCCATCATACTTGATATCTAAAGTTGTGATCCATATGGAAACATCATCAATAGATTTTTCAAAAACCATATGCTCTTCTTTATGTTGATATCAGGACTCCCTTAATCAACTATAATGGCATATCTTACATCAGATATTTTATGGAACTTATTTTTATGCACATTGAATGTATTTTTATAAGGTATTTAT
>NW_012145770.1:0-1456 GCF_000956105.1 Propithecus coquereli
CCATGCCCGGCTCCCCCCTAGCCCCGCCTCCATGTCCCTGTTCTCCCCCAGCCCCGCCCTCATGCCCCTGCTTCCCCTAATGTCGGCTCTGCCACCCTTCCTGCCCCTTGCCGCCTCCTCCCACGCAGCAGCACACACCCTGCGCTGCCCGGCCTCCCATGCCACGCCCCCTGTCCCGCGCGGTCCTGCACTCCCTGGGTGCCAGCCTCCAGGCCCAAGAGCAGAGACTCTCGTCAGCAGTACCTTGGGGAAACAAACACACTGACAGGCAGGAAGTCAAATTCTGCCCTAAAAGTTCTTCGTTTGAGTCCCTGGGGTGAGGCATTTGTACCTCCCATGAGTGGACAATTACACACAATAATAGGAGCTAACACGGAGCACCCACCAAGTGCTAGGCTCTGTTCTAAGTGTTTTGCATGTGTTAAGTTACCAGTATTGTGCTCATTTTACAAATTGGAAGACTGAGGCGCAGGGCGGTTATAAAGTTTGAGACTTTTTGAAAATGGAAATGTGGCATATTCATACAATGGAATATTATTCAACAATAAAAATGAACAAACTACTGATGCACTCAGTAACATGGGTGAGTCTCAAAAACATGCTAAGTGAAAGAAGCTAGACACAAAAGAGAACATACTAATTCCGATTATATGAAATGGCAGAAAAGGCAAAACTGTAGTGACAAAAAACAATAGCCTAGGGCCAAGGATGGGGCAGAAAGGAACTTTTGGAGCAATGGACGTATTCCAAAACTTGATTGTGATGGAGGTTGTACGACTGTGTATCTTTATTCAAACTCATCAAGCTGTACACTTAGAATGGGCGATTTTTGTGGTATGTTAAATGTACGTCAATACACTGCAAAAAGTAACAATATGAGGGAGGAGAGGGACAAAAGAGAATCCCTGGTAACACCAAGGATGAACAGAGCAAGAGGAAACAGGAAGGGAGAAGAGAAGTAGTCAGACAGGCAGGAGAACTAAGGAAGATGGCACAGAAGCCAAGTGAGAGACCAGCGCCCGGTGCATTGTAGGTGCCAAATAAAGTCTTGTTGAATGCATGGTCAAGCCGTGTCCAGAGGAAGGAAATGGCCAACGTGCCACAGAGAAGTCGTGGGAGATCAGAGCTCTAAAAAGTCCCCTGGGGGTTGAGCTGTGACCAGGGGGAACTGACTTAACAGGAAAAGTCCCCTGGTTTTCTCAGCTTAAGTGTTCTGAGAACTTCCAGGGAGAGGAAAGGAGGAGCACCATACGCTATCCACGGATAACCTGCCCTGGAGTTGGGTTAGTCACAATACAGTTGTAAACAAAACAAAACAAACAAAAATGGATTATTGGGCTCATTTGTGATTTTCCTGTTTACAAAATCCATCCTAGTTTTTCAATGATTAAAAAAGCTCATTTAATAGTGCTCATTTGTATGAAAATATTTTGAAATTTTTTTTTTTTTTTTTTTT
>NW_012145771.1:0-1377 GCF_000956105.1 Propithecus coquereli
TTATGTTCTGTACTGTTGAACATAAATAATCAGCCACTTCTGGGGCTTTGCCTTCCCTTTAATTTTTGCTTTGTTTTTTTATAAAATCTATTTATTTACCTGAAATACACACCACTAATATTTTTAATGGCTTTATTGAGGTGTAACTCGCATACTACACAATGCACCCTTTTAAAGTATACAAGTGAATGGTTTTTAGTATGTTCACAGGATTATGCAACCATCACTACAGTCTAATTTTAGAACATTTCATCCCCTGAAAAAAGAAAGTCCACATCCGTTAGCAGTCACTCCCATTTCCCCCACCCGTTCTCCACTCTAGGCCTTAGCAACCACCAATCTACTCCCTGTCTTTATAGATTTGCCAATTTGGGATCTTTCATATAAATGGAATCTTGCAATATGTGCTCTTTTGTCTGGCTTCTGTCACTTCACATGCTTTCGAGGTTCATCCATGTTATCGCATGTATCAGTAATTTTTATGGCCAAATAATATTCCATTATATGGATATATTGTACCACTTTTTATTTATCCATTCATCAGTTGATGGACATTTGGATTGTTTCCACTTCTTGGCTATTTTGAATAATGTTGTTATGAACATTCATGAACAACTTTTTGTGTGCATGTAAGTTTTTCATGGACATATTTCTCTTGAGTATATACTGAGGAATGGACGTTTCCCCTTCAGTTCTGAGAACTCAGGACTTCTTGATATTTACTCTCTTTGCTGCCTTGGGAAACCTTTTATTTCAGTAGGAAGAGTAATAAGTGGCAACTAATAGGAAAGCAATTGGATTTCTTTTGAAAACGTGTTTAAGCTTGGACATTTTCTAAGTATGCACAAATTACTTGTTTTCAAGTTTATAATTAATATGGGGCAAGAAATTTTTAGTTCAATGCCTTAGAGAGGTTCAGTGACCTAAGATTGTGATCCGTTTCCTTAAGAGACCTCATAACTTCGATAACACTTGTTCTAAGTAATATTGGTCATTTAAAACAGGGCTTGTGTCCATGAGCTGGGGGTGTGGGAAGACAAGGTAAATTTGGCACATATCCCCTGACAGAGTTTTACTTTTATATTAATACAAGTACTTATGAAACCAAATACAAAATCCACAGAGAATTTTTAAGTTATCTCTGAAATTCAAAGCTCATAGGCTCTAGTTCTGCCCCAGGTCCCTGGTCCTTGCCCCTCCTAAGGACAGGTTCACTCTCATATGCCTTTAGTGGTATTTTGGTGTAAGGCTTGAAAGCACTGATGGAATTAATTTTTTTTCATGTGATTTTGATATGAATTCAAATAATTTAAATGGTATTTCCTGAGTGGAGTCCTATGGAACTAGCAGTTAAAAGGTGTTACATTAAAAGAAAAC
>NW_012145772.1:0-1080 GCF_000956105.1 Propithecus coquereli
AATTTTAAGAAATCACAGGTGTTGTATATTCTTGATTATCTCTGTTTTTATTGAGTATGCTCTTTCAATATATTTGACTTTCAAAAATATTTTGAATAACTGATTTATAATAAAAACACATGTATGGTGATATTGTAAGGAATGATATGCTACCATTAAAATGCTGTATAATTAAATAACTGTAAATAAAATGAAGTGCCAACTCAGAAAAAAAATTCTGTTATAATATAATCAAACTTCGAATCACTAGCAATTTTTTAAAAAGTTCTACTAAACAGATCTTTTATATTTTTATTTTTTAACTTTTGTTGAAGGGTTGGGGGGTTGTGAGGAGGGGTGTTCAGTTGCCTTGTTTTGTTTTTGTTGAGACAGAATCTCACTCTGCCTCCTTAGGTAGAGTGCAGTGGCGTCATCATAGCTTACTGCAACCTCCGACTCCTGGGCACAAGTGATCTTTCTGCCTCAGCCACTAAGGTAGCTGGTACTCTGGGTTTTTTGTGTTTTTTTTCTTCTTTATTTTTGGTAGAGACGGAATCTCGCTCTTGCTCAGGCTAGTCTTGAACTCCTGAGCTCAAGCAATCCTCCCACCTCGGCCTCCCAGAGTGCTAGGATGACAGGCGTGAGCCAACACACCCGGCCACATCTTTTAAATTCTTAAGCAAGGCTTTCATAAGAAAAGGAAATTAAAACTGAAATTGCAAAAGACTAAAACCAAAAATATTTAGCTCTAAATAATTACATAAGTATGAAAATGAAAATAAATGAATTAAGCATTCTACTCAAGAAACTAGAAAAAGAGCCATAAAAAAATTAAAGACTTTTTAAAGTTAAATGTAAACATTATGAAATTAGAAAACAAAAAGGCAATAGAGCTTTTAAATATATTCAAGGGCCAGGAGTGGTGGCTCATGCCTGTAATCCAGGGGCCCCCAACCCATGGTAAGTTGTATAATTATTTCATTATATATTACAATGTAATAATAACAGAAATAAAGTACATATTAATGTAATGCGCTTGAATCATCCCAAAACCATCCCCCAATTCCCAATCTGTGGAAAAATTGTCTTCAATGAAGACAG
>NW_012145773.1:0-2972 GCF_000956105.1 Propithecus coquereli
AGATAATGAGTAATGCAGTAAAAAGCCAAATGGGATTGGAAGCAGGTCCAAATGCAGGTCTAGAAACAGTTCAGGAAGTTTACTTCATTTGGGTCATGTTTATTGGCACCATTAAAGATGGATGAAAAACAAGGCTCAGTTAGGAAGCAGTTGTAAAATTCAAGTAGGAGATGATAAGGACTGGAAACAAAACAGCATTACTGGGATCAAGTTTGAGAAAAGCCTGGGAAGCAAAATGCATCATACCTGATGAACGATGAATATGAGGTTGGGAAAACAGACACAGAAAATACTCCAGTGGAGCTTGGGGATAACATCTTGCAGAGTGTGCAATGCCCATTGAACTTGTGGCTAACAGAAGAAAACCAAAGAGCTAGAACACAGGACCTGGGAATCAAGGGATGGAAGTAGCATTAGCCTCTCTCACTATAATTCTTTCTGACCAACACACTTGCGGTTTTATGTTTTCCATCGCCTCAGCCTTAGGTTCTGCCATGTTAGAGGTCCTAATTCTCAATGTGGGAATGTTTCCATCAGTGTAGAGTTAAGGGTTTCACTGAACTGAAGCTATGACTTATTACCACATCGCCTTACAGTTCTCATGCTAGTGGCCCCCAAAGACAAATATTCAGTGTAAAATGAGGCTGATGATAAGTAAACATAGAAAGTGATTAGTTCCAAAAGAGAAAAATGTAAAAGAATGCCATGGAAATCCAGAGGATGGAAGAAGTTGGTAAGATTCAGAGATACAAAGATGAAAGGCCGAAAGATGGGCTTTCAATCAGGCAATATGTAAAGATTAATAAAGACAAATGAAAATGTCGGAAAGGCTACATATTATTTTTTGTATGAAAATGTTTACAAATACCCTTTCGGAAGTGTCTCTGTTGGCTCAATAAAGGTACAATCTATGTACAATTTAGTTATATTTTATTGGACTTGGTGATATTGTCCAATTGTAATTTCTAATAATGATGAAGGAAATTAGGAAATCGATAACCCTTGATAGCAAATATTCTAACATTTTCTTCTATTGCCATTAGAATAGTTTTCTTGTATGTTTGCACTATATTATTAAGAATTCAAAATATTTTTAATATGATGATTGAAACATAATAAATAAACTCAGAGAGGTAAATAGATTCAACCTCACTGTTATGACCTTGTGCTGATTCTCCTTCCCTGTCGAGATTCAGATTTATATTTTAGGATAAATATAAAGACAGTCATATAATAAATAGGTATAAAACATCCGCTTAACTTGAATGGGCCAACATTTTTCTAAATAGTGTTTCTGCTTCCATTCCCTAGCAGAGGGAATAATTTGGCTTAAATGATGTTGTGCTGACAGTCACCATAGCGTTATGACTAAGAGCATGAGTTCTGGAGTCAGATGCAAGTGGGCATCAATGTCTAGGCCTTACAACAGCTGTGTTACCATGTGTAAGTTTATTAACCTCTCTGGGCCTCAGGCACTTATTTGTCAAAGACAGATAATAATGGGACTTACCTACCTCACAGGATTTATGCAAAGATTAGAGGAGCTAGTGTAAGTAAAATATTAGCCCAATTTGAAGAATATAGTGAACTCCTGATAACATAAAACCTCTTGTTAATTCAGTAGTATTAGGATCTGTGGCAGTAATGATAGTAATAGTAGTAGTGTTGTTAAAGGGTACTTTTCAAAGAACAGGTAAATCATGACTTTCATATAGATAAAAATGAACACGTTAAAGATTTTATTTAACTTATTAATTAATAAAAGAACCAAACAGATGTTATAACTTGTTCAAAAGAGAATCCTAAGAACAGACACATCTATAGATTTGGCATATTAACATGAATGTAAAAATGGAAGTAAAACTGGCCTCTTTCATAGCGGAGGGGGAAAACCCTTGAACGCCCACTGGGCAAAACTTAAATATCTAGAGACAAGATTTATTTTGCATTACTATCAGTTATCTACAGCTGACAGAGTTGCAAAATAGCTTCCATAGAATCACAATTTAAAAATGGGAGAGTGGTGTGCTAGAGACATGTAGTTTTCCACTGAAGCACAATTTTCCTCTACGTAGTAGTGGTGGTGGTAGTATTTCTGTGTCACAAGTAACATGTGATGTGAACTTCCTAAAAACGGGTTAAATCCTATAAAACTTGAAAAAGAACACAGTGTATATATGATTCAAAACGTGCTAGTGGAAGGAATGCCATCCTGGCATCAAATAAACCTGGATTCTAGTCTCACCTTTTGACCATTTATCAGATAGTTGACCTTGGGCAAGTCATTTAGCCTCTCAGAGTTTTGTTGTTCTCATTTGTGAAATTAGGCACTGGAATAAATGTTCTCTAGGGTGTCCTTCTGGACTCACATCTGTAGACAAAAAGGGATGACTGTGGTTGTGAATTTTAATGCAATGTCTCCTATGGATAATCTACCCATGGATAGTTGTGACTTGGCTACAAATGAGCAATGTGATCAGAGTTACTGGCCTAACCAATTTCAGGAAATGACAAGTCCTTAGGGCCTTTGAAATGTCACCCATTTTTACTGTGTATCTTTAATGAAATGCTAATGTAATTTTGCTAAACGTGCCGTACTTATCATTACACGTGATGGATTGGAGATATGAGTTTTCAGGGGTAGTAAACTGTCATAGAAATTGTAATTAAGCACTACAATTATAGGAACACCTACCTTTTATATTAGAAGGTCATTTTTTTTCGGCCTGTATCAGTAAAAGTGGTAAGAGATTGCAAATGGGAGGCAAAGGCTGGGTGTTATTATAAAAGTATGGTTTAAGAACATTCAACTCAAACCCTACTTGCATGGTGCCATCTGGGTGGGCAACGCCCACCCTGTGACACTGTGGGTACTGCATGTGACTTTTGTGTGTGATTACCTCAAGTCAGTGTGTGAGATCACCTGGGATATTTGAGTAAATGTTAGATCATCAAGTGGTTTGCTTTCATAA
>NW_012145774.1:0-1001 GCF_000956105.1 Propithecus coquereli
CTATGAGATGTGACCCACAGCAGCAACACAATAGTTATCCTTGTATCCTAAAGAAATTGAAATTTCTATACTGAAGAAATTGAAATTATTTGAAGTGTTCTCCAGCAGGGAGCTCTAAGGATGGGCATCTCTGCAGGACAGTGCCTTGTCTTGGTTGGGGATTGAGTCCTAGGGCAGAACTGGTGAATCAAGGGAGGGAATTCAGAGAGAGAAGGAACCGTGGAACACCCATCTAGCAACAACTCTGTATGGTTGTAGTAAGACTTGAGGAGGATGAGTGAAGACTTCTTTTGCAATATCCTCTAGCCTCAGGATGAATCTGTAATTCTCTCAGAGTGAAATTATTTTCTTTAAAAATGCAGATTTTTTTCTGCAAGACTTTCCAGATGTTGCCTGCATAAGTTAGGTGTTACAGAAAGAAGTGAAGCAACTTAATTATGATCTCACTACCACGGCCAATTTCTAATTTGAATTCAGCTTTGGATGACTCCAAAAATATATGCCTTCAAAGCCATGCTACACTGTTCAAAGAGTACACAAGAGACAACTTGTGGCTCTATTGATATCTGCTCTCATGAGAGTAGATATTGCCTGGCATATAATAGTTAAGCAGTACTTCTCAAAATAAGAAAGTCTCCAGAGAGGTACTTTTAACATTTTTCAATTTCCTAAAATCTATTGTGATTTATTCAACCAGAAATGTCTAAACTATATCTGTCTATAATCCCCTAATTGAGTAAATGTCATGGCAGAGGAAATAATTTGCTGCTAAATGTGCATTTCCTATAAATAATAGCATTGTGTAAAGTCTCGGTATTTTCAATATTAAACGAACATAGGTATCCATAGTGTAAAGGTAAATTGCTAATAAACTGATGTATAGATAGATTGGTGAGGTAAAGATAGATGGAATGCAATTGCAACCACTGGCAAACAAGTAAAATCTCCAGAGCCTTCCTATATAGCAGATACAGATATTTATACTGCATCTACCTGGCCAA
>NW_012145775.1:0-1390 GCF_000956105.1 Propithecus coquereli
CAGGTATTATAATTATGCACAGTGAAATAAAGAAAAACCTGCTAGCAATGAATGAAATAATGGGACTTTAGCAGATAAATAGAAAATATAAAGTGAGAAACCAGTGGAAATTCTATAACTAAAAAATATAAAGTCTAAAATTAATTTTAAAAATGACTTAGAGTTTTACTTCCATCTGCATCCGATTGGTTAGTTTCAATTTAATAGTGAATACACGTGGTATTTGTTTTTCCATTCTTACGGTACTTCTCTTGGGAGAATGGTCTCCAGTTCCAAATAGATTGTTCCAAAAGGTACTAATTCATTTTTTATGGCTGAGTAGTACTCCATGGTATACATATACCACATTTTATTAATCCACTCATGAATTGATGGGCACTTGGGTTGATTCCACATCTTTTCAATTGTGAATTTTGCTGCAATAAACATTCAAGTACAAGCGTTTTTGTTTTTTTTTTTTTTTTCGATAAAATGACTTTTTTTTTCCTTTAGATAAATACCCAGTTGTGGGATTGCTGGATTAAATGGTAGGTCTACGTTTAGTTCTTTGAGGAGTCTCCATACTATCTTCCATAGAGGTTACACTAGTTGCAGTTCCACAAACAGTGTGTAAGTGTTTCTTTCTCTCTGTATCCAAGCCAACACGTATTGTTTTGGGACTTTTTGATAAAATACACTCTCAGTGGGATTAGATGATATCTCATTGTGGTTTTGATTTGCTTTTCTCTGATGATTAGTGATGCTGACCATATGTTTATTGGCCATTAGTCTATCTTCTTTTGAAAAGCTTCTTTTCAGGTCTTTTGTCCACTTTTTAATGGGGTTGGTTGATTTTTTTTCTTTCTAATTTGCTTGAGCTCTTTGTACATTCTGGTTATTAGCACTTTATTGAATGTATAGCATGTGAATATTTTCTCTAATTCTGGAGGTTGTCTATTTGCTCTGTTGATTGTTTCCTTGGCTATGTAGAAGCTTTTTCAATTAATCAAGTCCCATTTATTTATTTTTGTTGTTGCTGTGATTGACATTGGGTCTTCTTTATAAATTCTTTGTTTAGGCCAATATCTAGAAGAGTTTTTCCAACATTTTCTTCTAGAATTCTTATGGTTTCCTGTCTTAAAGTTTGTTATCTATCTTGAATTAATTTTTGTAAGTGGTGAGAGATATGGATCCTGTTTCAATCTACATGTGGTTAACCAATTTTTCCAGCACCATTTATTGAATAGGAATTCTTTTCCTCAGTGTATTTGCTGTCTAGTTTTTCAAAGATCAGATGGAAATATGTGGATGGTTTATTTTCTGTGTTCTCTGTTCTGTTCTATTTGGCTATGTCTCTATTTTTGTGCCAGTATCATGCTGTTTTGGTTACTATATCCTTGTAGTAAAACTC
>NW_012145776.1:0-1002 GCF_000956105.1 Propithecus coquereli
GTTGATTTTAAGACACATGATTAGAGTGGTCAGATTTAGCAAATAAAAATACAAGACACTGAGTTATATTTAAATTTCAGATAAACAATGAATAATCATAGCTGATGCAATATTTTGTACATCCTTACACTAAAAAAATATTCGTTGTTTATCCGAAATTCAAATGTAACTGGGCATCCTGCATTTTATCTGGCAACCCTCCACTATAACCAGCTCTGCCTATTTGAACAATAATGGGCATTTGTGAAAGATCTTCCCAATGTGTGCTCTGATTTTGCCTGTGCTCTATTTTAAATAAGAAAACTAAGCTCAGCTATATTTTCATATAGAATCTCTGTTCAAGGCATGAGAGATTTTTTTAACCAAATGGCTTCATCAGGCAATTGAAATCCAAATATTATTTTTGTTTGATCTGTCCTTCCTTTGGATTTAACCAGCCATGGTTGCACTTACATTGGTAGAATATAAGATTTTCAGACATTGTTTAAGTCAACTGATTTTAAAAGGCAGGTGTTTGAGCTTTCAGCACATATTAAGCTAGAAAGTTAGTCTTCCAGAGAAGAACATTTTTTTTCTTGCCTATGTTTGTGTTTCTGTCTGCTCTGCTGCCTCTAATGGTCACTTCAAATTACAGCTACGTTACTCACTGGCTGGAGAGCCCAGGACAAATCATTTTCTCTCTCAAGGGTCTGTTTCCCGTCCGAAAACCTCTGGGTAATCATTCCCACCCACTCCAGGAGCAGCTGTACCATGAAGGAACACAGGGAAGTAGAATTCCATTGTACATACAATAGATGGTTCTCCAGGACCACAACTGAAACAACAAAGGTTTCCAAAACACAAAAAGCAAAACTGGGACATGTGCCACTAGAAGAGGTGAATAGAATCTGTACCCTCTTCAAGGACCCTGAAGTGGCCCTTATTGTCTGGAAATGGGGCTGCTTTGTTAGACTGCTCATTGAGGTCCCCACCCAACAAGTGCCTCCCATTAGTCCCCAGGCC
>NW_012145777.1:0-1119 GCF_000956105.1 Propithecus coquereli
TAGTGGTGAAGTCAGGGCTTTTAGTGTATCCATCATCCAGATAGTGTACATTATACCCAATAGGTAATTTGTGATTCCTCACTTCTCTCCCACTCTGCCCACTTCTTAGTTTCCAGTGTCCATTATACCACTTTGTATGACCATTTATACCCATCATTAGCCCTTGCTTATAAGTTAAAACATGTGGTATTTGTTTTTTCATTTCTGATATACTTCACCTAGGATAATGTTTTTCAGTTCCATCCAAGTTGCTGCAAAAGACATTATTTCATTCCTTTTTATGGCTGAGTAGTGTTCCATTGTGTGTGTGTGTGTGTGTGTGTGTGTGTGTGTGTGTACACACCACATTTTCTGTGTCCACTCATTCCTCACTTGATGGGCACTTACATTGATTCCATATCCTTGCAATTGTAAATTGTGCTGTAATAACCATTAGGGTACAGGTGTCTTTTTGAGTTAATGACTTTTCCTTTGTGTGGATACCCAGTGCTGGCATTGCTAGATCAAATGGTAGATCTATTTTTAGTTCTGTGAGGACTTTCCATACTGTTTTCCACAGAGGTTGCATTAATGTACATTCCCACCAACAGTATATAAGCATTCCCTTTTCACCACATCCACACCAAAATCTATTGTCTTTTTACTTTTTTACTAATGGTCATTCTGACAGGGGTAAGTTGGTATCTAATTGTGGTTTTAATTTGCATTTCCCTGATGATTAGTGATGTTGAACATTTTTTTTATATGTTTGACCGTGTGTATATCTTCTTTTGAAATAAAATTTGTTCATGTCTTTTGCCCACTTTTTAATGGAGTTATTTGTTTGTTATTGTTATTGCTGATTTGTTTAAATTCCTTATAGATTCTGGAAATTAGTCTTTGTCAGATGTGTAGTTTGTGAATATTTTCTCCCATTTTGTAGGTTGTCTATTTGCTCTGTTGATTATTTTCTTTGCTGGGAAGAAAGTTTTTAGTTTGATTAAGTCAGTCTTTCTTTTCTTCTTTCTTTATTTCTTTCTTCCTTTCTTTCTTATTTATTTGCTGTATTTGCTTTTGTGGTCTTAGTCATAAATTCTTTACCTAGAGCAATGTCCAGAAAAGTTTTCCCTACGTTTTCTT
>NW_012145778.1:0-2429 GCF_000956105.1 Propithecus coquereli
ATTAATAATATCTTTTTATTTTCTTCATTATTTGTGTGTTTTCAATGTTTTTGCAATGAATATGTCACTTTCATAATCAGAAAAAAATAAGCATGAAAAGAGGAAAGGGAAGGGAAGGGAAAGGCAGGGAAGAGGAAGGGAGGGAGGAAGAATGGAAGGAAGGAGAAGGAGGGAAGGAAAGAAGGAAGGAAGGAAAGAAGGAAGGAAGGAAGGGAGGGAAGAAGGAAGGAAGGGAGGAAGAATGGAAGGAAGAAAGGAAGGAAGGAAGGAAGGAAGGAAGGAAGGAAGGAAGGAAGGAAGGGAGGAAGGAAGGGAGGAAGGAAGGGAAGAAGAAAGGAAGGGAGGAAGAATGGAAGGAAGGAAGGAAGGAAGGAAGGAAGAAAAATTGACAGCTTGGTTCAGAGAGTGCCAGTCCAGAGCAGGAATCACATGTTTCCTTTCTGCTGCTTCTACCAGTTCCTAAGGCTCTTGAGTGTGTACGGGTAAGTGACAACTTCGACATCTGGCTTACATACTTTATTGTTCTTGTAATTCATCATGATATTTCTGACAGCTTTCCTTGTGTGTAAAAAATGTCTATGAAATATGTTGGAACATGACATATATGTATGTGTGTAAATATTTATATATTTTTTTCTTTCCCAGGGTTTGTATAGCTTGTAAATTAAATTGCAAATGTGGATATTATTTCCTATTTTTATCTGCCTTTTGGCCTCAGAAATTTCCTCACACATTTACCTTCCTCCCTCCCTTCCTTTCTTCCTTTCTCCTTCCCCTCTTTCTCCTTCCTTCCATCCTTACCCCCTTCCCTTCCCTTTTCCTTCCATGCAAATGACATTCTAGAATGCTTTAGCTTGTACCTTCTATGGAAACCTCTGGTATGTTAGATAAAGTTCTCTTGTTCATATGGAGTATATTTCAGTAGAATGATGCATTGATTTACATAATCACTAAGAATAAATTTACAGTGGCACTAAAGGTATTTTCTGAAAATAAACTGTTAAGAATAAAATTTGCAAATATATCTTTAAAAATCAACTTAGAAGAGCAATTTCTCTGGTACACAAACACATATTTCTTCCTTGGACACTTTCTAAATTCATGTCTACCCATTTGAAGAATCTATGACAGAACATTTACAACTTTCCTAGTGAGTGAGAAAAGAAATTATACATACCAGTTGTTCTATATGCTTGTGTTATGTCAAGATCTCTTACATTTTATTAACTCTGTGTGGGTCTGATCAGATATCTCAGGAAACACATCAGTTTATGACACACAGGAACAATCCTTGAGTCCATTTTCCCATACTGCTTTGAATGGGCTTTCTCTTTGTGAGGCAAGAGCATCCAAGTTTCAATAAGCCTGGCGTTAAGAACAATGAAGGGACAATCAGTAAACATATAGATCATCTCATTACATAGACTTAGAGAAAGCAGCATAGTTTTCAGACTCAGAAAGCAACTTTTGAAGTCAGCACTTTCCTGACTTGTAGCAGAGTTGATATGGAATTTTCAGGTAAAGAATTTTTCATCATCCCTTCTCTGGAGATCCTGGGGTTCCTGGCCAGCTCCAACAGAGTCTCAGCTTCCTGGGCTACCTCCTCCCCAGAGATTCTTTCCATGGAACTTACTCTGCCTGATGAGGGCAAAATCATTACCACAAAAGGTGGAGTCCCTCTTCTCATGTGGCAAATTTACCTCAAAGTAATTTTTTAAAAAAATGAATGAATAGCCTTATGCATAAATTTGAGTAGCAACTTTCATACTCAATTTCTAGAAAATTGGAAAAGAAATTAAACAGAATGGAGGGAAACTCTGATGAGCAAATCTTGAAGTAAGTCGGAAAGAGTCTGTTCCCTTTAGAGAGACTTTCCAGGTCCACAGAGGCACACATTGAATATATTACGGGCCATTTTCTCCTCCTTTAACACACAAGAAGATACTTTTTCTTCTTTTGATTCTCCAAATCTATAACATAGCGATGGTTTGCACTTTGGCTGCACATGTGCACAAAAACAGAGCCTCCTGATGATGTTTTTTCAGAGTAATTCTCTTTAATCTTATCTTGTGTATGGCATCTGTCATTGTGTCAATCCTTCCCTACAGCATGTGAGCAGACAGTACACCACACACTTTCAGAATCTATTTTTCAAACTTCCAGAAGCAAACAATGAGTTTTTAAGAAAATGTAAAATTAATTAAAATAATGAAATTGGTTGTATATTTAGACTTCTATTGTGTGTGTGTGCGTGTGTGTGTAATGCTATGTTTAGCTAGCATAAAAATGCTATCATGATTTATCACATTTTATTAATTTATATGTTATAGCAATACATAGTTACTCTCTATGTCAGCTTTTCATGCCATGATTCTTTTATAGCATTTGTCATATCATAACACTTTTTGACATGTCTTACTGACTGAATT
>NW_012145779.1:0-927 GCF_000956105.1 Propithecus coquereli
ATAACTAAAACAGGGAGACGCCAGGAGAGGGAGAAGAAGGCTGTGAACTGAGACTTGGAGGATGCTGAAAGCTATTGAAGGGAATTAAGAGAAACCGGTGCCAAATTTCAAGAAAATTCAAGAAGTAAAACTGAAAAAGTCTGGTGTGTTTTAATGAGTAACACTTGACGTTTCTCGACGCACTCAAGTTGCTTCAGACAGAGGCAGTTATGCCCACAAGCTTTCTGTCATGGGCATGGAACTTATGGAAGACAAAATCAATGATCGACACACCTCCAGGCACACTGGCTAATGCCGATTATCCTAGCTTTTGCCGAGGTTGAGGCAGGACGCTCGCTTCAGCCCAGAAGTTTGAGGCTGCAGTTAGCGCTGATCACACCACTACACTCCAGCCCGGGCAATAGAGCAAGACTCTATGTCAGAAAAAAACAAACAGGAAAAAAATCAAGACTCCAAGATCCATAGTCAGGCAGCCCACAGAGACGACTCTCACTCTACAGGGAAAGTCAGTGATAAACGATCCACACCCTTCAAAACAAGAAAAAGAGGAACAGTTTTTCTAAAATGGCATTTAAAACTCGTAAGCACCCTAGTCGACACAGCCCAGATAGAAGTAAGAAAAGAAAGAAATGTTGGAAGCGATATTGTTCCAGCAAGTGTTGCAGCGGGTGGTTCCGCAGACAAACGGAGGGGCACAAGGAGAGTTGGAGAGTCAAGACTTATCCTCCAGCCGGCTCAGGTGGGCCTGACCACCGAATTCTGAGCCTCGTATCCCGGATTTTTCCCACTCTTACTAGGTAGGGGTGGCCCGAGGGTGGAGTCTCAGGTGGCCGATGCCCCAGGTACTACATGGGGGTCTGCCTTATCATTATAGCTGTGTAAAGAAAATAAACTTAGGTGCCAAGAATACAATGGTTTAATCAGAGT
>NW_012145779.1:6466-6770 GCF_000956105.1 Propithecus coquereli
CTCCAGCCCGGGCAATAGAGCAAGACTCTATGTCAAAAAACAAATAAACAAACAAAAAAATCAGGACTCCAAGGTCCATAGTCAGGCAGCTCACAGAGACGACTCTCACTCTACAGGCAAAGTGAGCGATACATGATCAACACGCTTCAAAAAAAAAAAAAAGAAGAAGAACGGTTCTTCTAAAATGGCGCTTAAAACTCGTAAACGTCCTAGTCGACAAAGGCAAGATAGAATTAGGAAAAGAAAGAAATGTTGGAAGTGATATTGTTCCAGCAAGTGTTACAGCGGGTGGTTCTGCGCACAA
>NW_012145779.1:6820-8219 GCF_000956105.1 Propithecus coquereli
ATATTGTTCCAGCAAGTGTTACAGCGGGTGGTTCTGCGCACAAACCGAGGGGCAAAGAGAGAGTCGGAGAGTCAAGGCTTATTCTCCAGCCGGCTCAGGGGGGCCTGGCCCGCGAATTCTGAGCCCTGTCTTCCGGATTTTTCCCTTTCTTACTACGTTGGGGTGGCTCGAAGTGTGGAGTCTCAGGTGGCTGATGCCCCAGGTACTACATGGGGGTCTGCCTTATCATTATAGCTGTGTAAAGAAAATAAACTTAGGTGCCAAGAATACAATGGTTTAGTCAGAGTCAGACGTGGTGACAGAGTGTATGGGAGGTGACCGAGACAGCAGGAGCCTTTGGGAAGATGATTCTGCAGGGTTCCAGAGGAGCACGGTGGAAGCCAGGAGCCAGCAGTGGTCCTGGTCCAGATCGGGGGAGCGACAGTCGGCATCAGGGCAGCAGCGGTGGGAACACACGTGCAAGGGGTTACAGAAATAACATAAGCGATACGTGGCCACTAGCTGGCTGTCGGGACTGAAGAAAACGGTGGAGTCGATGGTGACTACGAGGCTTTCAGGCGGCCACCTGCAGGAACGATACAGAAACAGCAAAAGAAGGGACCCCCTTTTCATCTTGCTCTTAGACAGAGTGATGGTAATATAGATTCCACATACAAGTTTTTTGTTATAACTGTATTAGTAGACCTAGAAGTAAAAAAAGTGTTTTAAATTCAACAATCTGTACCGATTCGGCATATTTAGTGGCAGTAACGAGTGTCAGAAAAAGGGTTTAACAAGGACAAAAGAGAAAAGGGAGAGCGAGAGGAGAGACGACCCGGCACAAGCACAAACTTCATGGAAGAAGCCCGGGAAGGGGCCCTGCTGGGAGCGGCAAGAGAGGCCCCACCTGAGCTGTTGGCGGGGGTTCTTAAGGGGTGACAGGCAGGAAAGGGAGGTCTTCCTTAAGCGAAGCTAGGTGTCAAAAAGGAGCTCATCTGGGCTCAGGCTCACCGTGCAGCTCAGGGATTGAGAATCAGCCAGTCAGAACCCGGGGCCCTTTATGTAAATGAAGGATTCAGATTTCACGAATCAGGACTGGGGAAGCCTGTAGGGGCTTCCGGAGGAGCGTTTTCCGACTAGAGGTTGGAGATTTCTTTGGTGGGCTTCTGGAGGTCTGGAGACCTGTCTAGAGGGCCTTTGGCCTCGGTCAGAAGCAAAACGGTGGTTATCGCTTTTGTCTTTTGAGAAGTAAAATCCGTATGTTTTGAACCAGGACTCTGATTGCAAAATATAAAATACCAACCTAACCCAAAGTATTTGGATTTACTTGATGGAATTCACTTAGAGCACATGCCTCCGGAAGGCAAGGCGTCGAGAGACATGTGACTGTGCATCCTCTCTCTCCTTCTTTCTGCCAACC
>NW_012145779.1:10494-12107 GCF_000956105.1 Propithecus coquereli
CGGAGGAGCGTTTTTGGGCTACGGGTTGGAGATTTCTTTGGTGGGCTTCTGGAGGGCTGCAGAGGTCTCTGGGGGGCCTGTGCCGTCCCAGCAGAAACAAAACGGTGGTTATCCTTTTTGTCCTCAGACAACTACAGTGTGTATGTTTGTAACGAGCTGATTGCAACATATAAAATACCAACCTAACCCAAAGTATTTGGATTTTCTTGATGGAATTCATTTAGAGCACATGCCTCCAGAGGGGACCTCGTCGAGAGACATGTGACTCTCTGCATCCTCTCTCTCCTTTCTGCCAACCCCAGGCCTGCTTTTTCCTTTGCTTGCAGTCCTCCCTAACGTCCTTCCTCCCTCCTCTCGCCAGGTGTGCAGCGGCTTTTCTCAGCATTACGAAAAAGACTCTCTGAACAGAGCCCTTGAAGCTCAATTTATTAATTTGATACAAGGGTAGAGGAATCCTTTCTCAAGACAGTAGCTTATATCATTCTTTTTTTTTTTTTCCAATCACACTATTAATATGGAATAATACCTTGGTCTTCTCCTTGGAATTTCTCTTATACAAATTATACCCAGATAAATGCCAAGGACATAGGAAACTAAGGTTTTTGACTCAAAAATGCAAAAAAAAAAACAACAAACAATTAAAACCTTATCTCCATTATGAAGTTACTTAAGAAAAAGAGGTACAAGAATTGTTTCGGAATAACTAAAACAGGGAGATTTCAGGAGAGGGAGAAGAAGGCTGTGAACTGAGACTTGGAGGATGCTGAAGCTACTGAAGGGAATTAAGAGAAACCGGTGCCAAATATCAAGAAAATTCAAGAGGTAAAACTAAAAAAGTCTGGTGTTTTCATGAGTGACACTTAACGTTTCTCGAAGCACTCAAGTTGCTTCAGAGAGACGCAGTTATGCAGACAAGCTTTCTGTCATGGGCATGGAACTCACGGAAAACAAAGATCAATAATCCACACACCGCCAGGCACACTGGTTCATGCCGATTATCCTAGCATTTGGGGAGGTTGAGGCAGGAGGCTCGCTACAGCCCAAAGGTTTGAGGCTGCAGTGAGCCGTGACCACACCACTACACTCCAGCCCGGGCAATAGAGCAAGACTCTATGTCAAAAAACAAACAAACAAACAAAAAAATCAAGACTCCAAGGTCCACAGTCAGGCAGCTTACAGAGACGACTCTCATTGTACAGGCAAAGAGAGCGATACATGATCAACACGCTTCAAAAAAAAAAAAAAAGAAGAGGAAAGGTTCTTCTAAAATAGCGTTTAAAACTCCTAAGCGCCCTAGTCGACAAAGGCAAGTTATAATAAGGAAAAGAAAGAAATGTTGGAAGTGATATTGTTCCAGCAAGTGTTACAGCGGGTGGTTCCCCAGAAAAACCGAGGGGCACAAGGAGAGTCGGAGAATCAAGGCTTATTCTCCGGCCGGCTCAGGGGGGCCTGGCCTGCGAATTCTGCGCCCCATCTTCCGGATTTTTCCCACTCTTACTAGGTTGCGGTAGCCCGAAATGTGGAGTCTCAGGTGGCTGATGCCCCAGGTACTACATGGGGGTCTGCCTTATCATTATAGCTGTGTAAAGAAAATAAACTTAGGTGCCAAGAAT
>NW_012145779.1:16678-18409 GCF_000956105.1 Propithecus coquereli
ATAGTTTAGGTATAACTAAAACAGGGAGATGCCAGGACAGGGAGAAGAACGCTGTGAACTGAGACTTGGAGGATGCTGAAACCTATTAAAGGGAATTAAGAGAAACCGGTGCCAAATATCAAGAAAATTCAAGAGGTAAAACTGAAAAAGTGTGGGATATTTTTATGAGTAATACTTGACGTTTCTCGAAGTATTCCAGTTGCTTCAGACAGAGGAATTTATGCACACAAGCTTTCTCTAATGGGCATGGAACTTATGGAAGACAAAGATCAGTGATCGACACACCCACAGGCACACTGGCTCATGCCGATTATCCTAGCATTTGGGGAGGTTGAGGCAGGAGGATCGCCTCAGCCCAGAAGTTTGAGGCTGCAGTCAGCTGTGATCACAACACTACACTCCAGCCTGGGCAATAAAGCAAGACTCTACGTCAGCAAACAAACAAACTAACTAACTAAAAAATCAAGACTCCAAGGTCCATAGTCAGGCAACTCAGAGACGACTCTCATTCTACAGGGAAAATGAGTGATACACGATCTACACGATTAAAAAAAAAGAAAAACGGTTCTTCTAAAATGGCGTTTAAAACTCGTAAACGTCCTAGTCGAAAAAGGCAAGCTAGAATTAGGAAAAGAAAGAAATGTTGGAAGTGATATTGTTCCAGCAAGTGTTACAGCGGGAGGTTCCGCGGACAAACCGAGGGGCACAGGGAGAGTCGGAGAATCAAGGCTTATTCTCTGGCCGGCTCAGGGGGGCCTGGCCACCGAATGCTGAGCCCCGTCTTCTGGATTTTTCCCACTCTTACTGGGCTGGGGTGGTCCGAGGAGTGGGGTCTCAGGTGGCTGATCGGCCAGGTAACAGATGAGGGTTTGCATTATCATTATAGCTGTGTAAAGAAAGTAAACTTAGATTCAAACGAAAACAATGGTTTAATCAGAGTCACACGTGGTGAGAGAGTGTATGGGAGGCACCGAGACAGCAGGAGCCTTTGGGAAGATGATTCTGCAGGGTTCCAGACGAGCACGGTGGAAACCAGGAGCCAGCGGTGGTCCTGGTCCAGATCGGGGGAGTGACAGTCGGCATCAGGGCAGCAGCGGTGGGAACACACGTGCAAGGGGTTACAGAAATAACATATGCGAGACTTGGCTACTAGTTGGCTGTCTGGATTGAAGAAAACGGTGGAGTCAATGGTGACTACGAGGCTTTCGGGCGGCCACCTGCAGGAAGGATGCAGAAACAGCAAAAGAAGGGACCCCCTTTTCGTCTGGATCTTAAGAGAGAGTGATGGTAATATAGTTTCCACCTACAAGTTTTCTGTTATAACTGTATTAGTAGACCTAGAAGTAAAGAAAGAAAGTGTTTAAAATTCAAAAATGTGTGCCGATTCAGTATATTTAGTGGCCATAACGAGTGTCAGGAAAAGGGTTTAGCGAGGACGAAAGAGAAAATGGAGATGGAGAGGAGAGAGAGCCCCGCACAACCACAAACTTCCCGGAAGAATTCCGAGAAGGGCCCCTGCTGGGAGCAGCAAAAGAGGCCCCGCCTAAGTCATTGGCGGGGGTTCTTAAGCGGTGGCGGGCAGGAAAGGGCGGTCTGGCTTTTGAGAAGCTAGGTGTCAAAAAGGAGCCCATCCAGGCCCAGGCTCCTCATGCAGTTTAGGGATTGAGAATCAGCCAGTCAGAGCCCGGCGCCCTTTATGTAAATGAAGGATTCAGATTTCACCAATCAGGG
>NW_012145779.1:29044-29647 GCF_000956105.1 Propithecus coquereli
CAGCAAAAGAAGGGACCCCCTTTTCGTCTGGCTCTTAAGACAGTGTGATGGTAATATAGTTTCCACATACAAGTTTTCTGTTATAACTGTATTAATAGACCTAGAAGTAAAGAAAGAAAGTGGGTTTTAAATTAAAAAATGTGTGCTGATTCGGCATATTTAGTGGCAGTAACGAGTGTCAGAAAAAGGGTTTAGCGAGGACGAAAGAGAAAATGGTTACGGAGAAGAGAGACAGCCCCGCACAACCACAAACTTCCTGGAAGAATTCCAGGAAGGGCCCCTGCTGGAATCGGCAAGAAAGGCCCCGCCTGAGCCATTGGCAGGGGTTCTTAAGCGGTGGTGGGCAGGAAAGGGCGGTCTTGCTTATGCGAAGCTAGGTGTCAAAAGGGAGCCGGTCGGGGCCCAGGCTTGTGATGCAGCTTAGGGATTGAGAATCAGCCAGTCAGAGTCCGGCGCCCTTTATGTAAATGAAGGATTCAGATTTCACTAATCAGGGCTGGGGAAGCCTGTAGGGGCTTCCGGAAGAGCGTTTTCGGGCTAGGGGTTGGAGATTTCTTTGGCGGGCTTCTGGAGGGCTGGAGACGTCTCTGGCGAGCCTGTGCC
>NW_012145779.1:29697-30115 GCF_000956105.1 Propithecus coquereli
GTCCGAGGGGTGGGGTCTCAGGTGGCTGATGCGCCAGGTAATAGATGGGGGTCTCTCATCGTTATAGCTGTGTAAAGAAAATAAACGTCGGTGCAAAAGACACAACGGTTTAATCAGAGTCAGACGTGGTGAGAGGGTGTATGGGAGGCGACCGAGACAGCAGGAGCCTTTGGGAAGATGATTCTGCAGGGTTCCAGAGGAGCACGGTCGAAGCCAGGAGCCAGCAGTACTCCTGGTCCAGATCGGGGGAGTGACAGTCGGCATCAGGGCAGCAGCGGTGGGAACACATGTGCAAGCGGTTATAGAAATAACGTACGCCATACATGGCCACTAGTTGGCTGTCAGGATTGAAGAAAACGGTGGAGTTGATGGCGACTACGAGGCTTTCAGCCGGCCACCTGCAGGAAGGATGCAGAAA
>NW_012145780.1:0-1509 GCF_000956105.1 Propithecus coquereli
AAATTCATCAACTTTTTTTTTTTTGAGACAGAGTCTTGCTCTGCACCCGGGCTAGAGTGCAGTGGCATCATCACAGCTCACTGCAGCCTCAAACACCTGGGCTCAAGTGATCCTCCTGCCTCAGCCTCCTGAGTAGCTGGGACTACAGATACCACCACACCTGGCTAATTTCTTTCTATTTTTAGTAGAGACGGGGTCTCACTCTTGCTCAGGCTGATCTTGAACTCCTGGGCTCAAGCAATCCTCCCGCCTTGGCCTCCCAGAGTGCTAGGATGACAGGCGTGAGCCACAGCGCCCGGCCGAGTGCATCAACTTTTAAGTCTACGATTTGAGTTTTGAGACACGTGCAGGGCTGCGTAGCCGCCTCTGCCATCCTGACATCACACAATCTCACCGCCTTAGAAAGCTCCCTCCTGCCCGCTGCAGCTCGTTGCTTCCCCCAGCCCTGGTCCCCAGGGGCCACTGGCATCTGCTTTCTGCCCCTGCAGTTTTGCCTTTTCTGAAGCGTCTGAAGCTGGTGTTGGCACCTTCTGACGGGGCTCCAGAGACCCCGCCCCTGCTGCTGAGCGACTCCCTCCTTGCACGTGGTCTGGACCCGGCGACTTGCTGTGACGATGTGTCCAGAGTGACCAGCCGTCCTGAGGTCAGTTCATCAAAGACCGCGTGTGACTCAGGCTCGCACTTGCTCCCTCGGAGGGAGCAGCTGCCCGGCTGCGGCGAGAGGCTCGTGGGGCGTAGACGCAGCCCAACCCCGAGACGGCTGTGGCCCTGGCCGACATCTGACTGCAGCTTTGTAAGAGATGCTGAGCCGAGGGACCTGACCCACAGAAACTGAAACAGAAAGTGTTGTTTTAAGCCACCACGTCTGGGGAAACCTGCTCTGCAGCAGGGTTGCCGACGCAGTCGTCCGTGTCTGACGAGTCTTTTGAGACTCGTCTACACTGTGGCGTGTATCAGTACTTTATTTTGTGTTGCCAAGTAGTATTCCCTCGTATGGACATACCTCAGTCTGTTTAACTGTCCACCTACTGATGGGCATTTAGGTTCCATCCAGTTTGGGGCTGTTACGAGACAAGCCGCTTTGAACATTCGCGTGCGAGTCTCCGTGTGGACGTATGTTTTCATTTCTGTTGAGTAAATCTGTAGGTGTGGGACTCCCGGATTGCAAGGGGATGAATGCTTAACTTCGTGAGACGCCCCAGTCTGCTTTCGGAAGTGGCTGTACCGTCTCGTCTTCCCGTGGGCAATGCACGAGGGTTACCCTGTTCCACCTCCGTGTCAGCACCGGGCGTTGTAAGTCTTCAGCTGTGGCCATTTCATGGCTGTGTAGACGTATCTCCCTGTGGATTTAATATGCCTTTTCCTAATGGCTAATAACACCGAGCATCGTTTTATGTGCTTAACTACTTGAATATCTTCTTTTGGTGATGTATTTGTTCAAATTGTTTGCTAATGTTTTAAAAAATGAAATGATGGCTCTTTCTATTATGAAGAGTTTTTACATATTTT
>NW_012145781.1:0-1085 GCF_000956105.1 Propithecus coquereli
ATAATTCAAGTGTTAGTTCACTTCACATAGTCCCATGCATCTCTCAGTGATTCCTTGGACTTTTTAATACTCTTCTCTGCCTCTTTGTATGACTGGGTTATCTTGAAAGCCTTGTCTTCAAGCTCTGAGATTCTTTCTTCTCCTCGGTTTAGCCTGTTAAAGCTTTCTGCTGTATTTTGAAACTCCCTAAATGATTTATCTCTGTAAGTACTATTATATCCTTTCTTATGTTGTCTAGCTCTCTGGTGACTTTTTCATTTTTTTCATTGATTACCTGAAATATTTTTTGGCTTCTTTTTGTTGGTTTTCAACTTTCTCTTCAATTCCATTCATCTTATTTGCCACCCATATTCTGAATTCCATTTCTGTCATTTTGGCAATTTCCTTGTGGGTGGAGTCCACTACTATAGCTCCATTGTTTTCCCTTGGAGGTGTCAAACTCTTTTGTTTTTTCCAGGTTGCTTGGGTTCTTTTTCTGGTTTGTTCTCATCTGGCTCCTCTTCTCTTGGTTCTTGGTTAATTACAGGGCACCTCCTCTCTTGCTGGGGACTTTCTTGATCAAAGTACAGGAGTGATGGCAGCTGAGGGGTCCTGAGTGAAGATTGGCCTTTGGGGATGTTTTTCTGGCCCAGCAGTAGTGATGGGGATTCCATGTTGCGGCGTTGGGGTCCAGCTACAACTGTGGAGCCTCAGGGGTGAAGTTGTAAGCCCAGTGAGTCCCTGGAGCTTCAGGGGCAGAGCCTCTGACTTGGGCACAATGAGAGATTCAGAGCTGGCTCTGGGAGTTTTGGGGGAAGAGCTACCCAGTGTGTGGACTGCTGATGCCCAGTTTCATAGACATTGATTTGTCTTAGCAGCCCAGGGTCCACATAGGTGGACCAGAGTTGATGTTCAGCCAAGGTTCTCCCCCCACACCTAGGACCCATTGAGGCAGTCATCCCGGGCTTCCCAAGTGGTGCCTGTGGCATCTGGGGCTCCCCTTCTGTTCAACTCCCACACTGGAGAGGAGGCATTCTTGGCCCCCAGTCACAGGGCAGGACACAAGGGAGCATCTGTTCCCTCCCCAGCCCAATGGGGGTGATGCA
>NW_012145782.1:0-6249 GCF_000956105.1 Propithecus coquereli
ACTATCAAGCATCATGCATTTAACTACTTCACTTAACAACTACCAGAAACCTCCCCACCAAATTGGACTTCTCTCATTTTTCAGCACATATTTTTTCCCTTTGCTGCCTCTCTGTCTTTGCTCATGCTATGTTCTTTATATAGACCAATCTTTCCTTTTTTCTTCCCTTCAACCAACCCTGCCTGTGGAAATCTTGTGTAGTCTTCAAGGTTAAGCTTAATATCACTTCCTCCAAGAAGACCTCCATGATTGCATCAGCCAAGCAAGGAATTCTTTCTCCCACCCAAGCCCAAATGCCTTACTGCACGTGTCTCTGATGGTCCTTATTATCTTCAACATCATAATCTAGGTTTTTGTGCAGTTGCCTTCATTCGCCACCATGTCTACTTCCTCCCACTATTATTATAAGCATCTTAAAGGCAAAACAGCCTTCTCCCACCGTGTATTCCCCACGGCACCTTGCATAAGCAGGAGCCCCGTAAGTTTGGCCAAGTGAATTTATAATTGTTTGCCTTTTCCCTGCATTGACTAGTTCATGTATTAGTAAGCAAAACTGTAGGATGCTTAAAAACCAACCTTTCTCTAATGCTCCTGCTTTCCCAAAATCGAATTTTTTAAATGGTCTAATTTTCTTTTCTACATCTAATCCAATCATTTAATAATTTTTTTCCTTCATTTGAATTTTATCTAATAGCAGCAAGGATTATACCTTTCCCAGTATAATCCTCCTACAATTTTTTTCATTTCCTTCCTATCTCTAATGCCACCTTCTGTGGCTTTTCAGGACAGTCAAATTTACTATTCTCAAGGTCTCTGAGGACAAGGACAATATCTTAGTCATCATTATATTCCGGCACTGTCAGTGCCCAGGTGCCCAATAATATCCGAAGAACACGAGTAAACGTGGGTGTGAATGCCGCATTAGGACAGGGTAGTCACTCCCTGCCACGATAACTGACACTTTGCAGTTCTCATGTAATCCTTACCACAACCCTATGAGGTAGGCATTGTTATTATCTCCATGTTACAGATGGGAAAACTGAGGCTTGGGGAGAATAGGAAACTTACCTTTGGCGGCGTCCAGTAAGTGATGAAACCAGATTGGAACCAGGTCCGTCTGACTCCAGAGCTATAGCTCTTAACCAAAAGGCCTCTCAGATTGGAATGCAGCCTGCCTGGAGTCAAGCCCAGGGAATCTTGGTATGACACCCTTAAGCCAGGAGGCTTGGTATCTAGTGGCCATTGGGTTGGGAAGCTCTGAAAGAAGTGGTGAGGAAAATTGAGACTGAGAACAGAAAATAATATGAAGATCGTGTCCACATGCGGCTTCTACATGCTGTGTGTTTGCTGCGTGTATATGTGGTGTGCACATGCTCTGCGTGTGCGTGCTGTGCATCGGGCGATACATGGGAATGAAAGGGCTGGGTGTGTTTATAGGAAACAATTTGAGAGACTAGAATAAGCAAATGACCAGGAGCCACACTGACTCCAGTCCTAGCTCAGACACTTAACAGCTGAACAAACTTGGACAAGTCGTTCATCCTCCTGAACTAGTGTGCTGCGAAATGCCTGTTGACCTCATGGAGACATCAGGAGCGTCTGTGTGAGGAAGTCCCAATACATGCAGGGACACTGCACTGAAGAACAGAGGGGTATGGGGGAAAGAGCAGTGGCTCCTGATTTGAAGGAGTTTCCACCCGAATTGAGGGAAGCAAACATATACAACTAACTCTTAATTTATACAGAATGGGAGATGTGCAACAAAGAAAGCTAACATTTCTTGAGTTCTTTACTATATGGCAGATGAAAAGACATTAATCTTACAACAACCTTATATAGTGGATATTATTAGCAACCCCATTTTGCAGATAAGAAAGCTGATGGCTGGAAATGTTTAACTTTTACTCCACTGATACTAAATGGAACAGCCAAGATTCACCCCAGGCCTGTGTAACCTGAATCTTTACTCTTATCACTTCCCTGTACTATTTCCTTGAGCAATGCAAAGATGCAAAGTGCATAGAGATGGTAACCTTTGCTCTCAACTTGGAAAAAGGGGGAGAAAGGGCCAAGAAAGCAGAGCAGAGACACCTACTAAAACTGTGTCACATTAGCAGGGCGTGGTGGTGAGCACTCATAGTCATAGTAGCTACTCGGGAGGCTGAGGCAGGAGCATTGCTTGAGCCCAGGAGTTGGAGGCTGCAGTGAGCTATGATGACACCACTGCACTCCAGCTTGGGTGACAGAGGGAGACCCCATCTCTTTAAAAAAATAAATCTCTTTTAGCGATGTCTGAGGTCCTATAGTTGTCCCCATCAATGTGTATCTGAGTACACCCAGAAAGATAGGAGGAGAGAGTGAAGGAGGGTGCATGCAGGGCCAGAGGAGATACGAAAGGGGAACACCAGGAAGTTCCAGTCCAGCAAAAGGGTTGCACACCGCCGCTGGATAGATGCCACGTGATTAACGTCAAACTGTATTAACGTCACAGAGGAGAATTGGGCTAAAGCTTTGCCTGGCTAGATCTCAGGCTGGAAATCACTAGTTTCCTTTTTTTAATTTTTCCCTAATCCTTTATAACTTCCTCTAATGCCTTAGTCAAGCTTAAGGCCATGAGCCTCCAGGGAGCAGAGCGAGGCCCATCTGTTCAGTCAGGCATGTGCCAGACCAGAGGAAAAGGTCGATCTGGCTTTTACTGTAACTTAGCATTGCAGTGACCCCAAATAATTCCCAACTGTATCAGCCAGAAATAACTTTGCATTTCTGTGAATCAGGATTCCAAAGCAGAGGTGTCAGGAATACCCTTTAAAACAGACAACGACTGGGCTACTGCTAGAGAGAACAAGACATAGAATCATAGGTATGTCTCTTTAGAACATGCTTGCTCTAAGAGATATATAAAAATAATCATCATCACCTTGTTTGGGGAGGAAAAACATTTAAGAATGCCTTTTTTTCCCAAAGATTTTATTTCTTTTATTATAAGACATATAGGTAAAAACTTGCATATTTTGAAAAAGATAGAAAATGGTAATAAAATGGACATTTTTCTTATTAAGAAATGTGTTCATAAATACGCTTTATCAAATGTTAAAATGATTATTTTGCAAAATAATAATAAATAGAGCAGAGCTGTGGCATACGAGGGTCAACCCAAAGTACTAGAAGTTTCTATGTTATGGGTTTTATCAAAATTCGGACTGTGATTATATTTTTAAAATTGACATTTTATACTCCAGGCTATCAATAAATTCAGATTTAGAAATATTTTTATGATGGCTCCATGACTGCAAAAATAATAAAACATAAAAGGTTGTTTGACTAAGTAGAATTTGATTCAAATAATTTTCCCCTAAATAAAAACCTGTAAGACACATAGGTAAAGTTACAATTTTTGAACCTATAGGTGGTACATGTATCAGTTCCCAATTCTACAAGACCCTGTGGGCATTGAACAAAAATTGTTTGCTAAGCTTTAGTTTCCAGCAATTTCTTTTCACAGTTAGAAGGAGCAATAAGAGTCACAATTTTGATGAGTTCAGTTCTACGATTCTAGCTCCATAGGTATAAGGTATGTAGAAAGTCCTCCCTCCTTTGCATAAACCCCTTGTCAGCTGTCCTGTATTTGTTTATGACCCATCGGCCTTGAAGTCACATATCAGAACACTGGGCGAAATTTTAATGATGAAAAGTTCTCGTTCTAGGCATTCTTTCATAAGCTTCAATTCTCTGCCAACCAAAGGAGAGAAGAAACACATGTGAACACCAAACACATCCTCTAATGAGTCTTGGGTGTTCAAGTAGTAAGGTCAGGCGTTTCCTGTAAATAAATACTGACTTTTTACAAAGATCTTTCATTTCTCATGCATCATGTTGCCCATGAGGCTAACACATTAGTTCCCAGCTGCAATGGGGGAAGCCACATCTAACAATACTTAAGTATCCAATCTAATATAGATTATCGGTCCCAATGGCCATCAGCGATGTCCACTAGGGGGGACATCTGCGTGACTCTGGGTGCCTAGAGCACAGAGAGGTCATGGCAGGATTTGGACTTGAGCTTGAAGGCCATATTCTTGTTGTTTTTGGCCACAATCTTGCCCCAGAAGCGCCTGGCTTTCCTGGGGATGCTCTCCCTCCTCTTCTGGTAAGCCAGCCGCCGCTCGTTCTTCTCCTTGCTGTCCCGCCGGAGGCGGACCTGCCGCACGATGCCCTCGAACAGCTCTTTCACGTTGTGCTGGACAGCCGCAGAGGTCTCGATGAACTTGCAGTCGAACACCACAGCACATGCTCTCCCTTCTGGAAAGCAAAGGAGGGGAGAAGTCAGAGAGGCTGCAGAGTATGACCATGCACAGCTGCGCAGCACACAGCCAAGCTGGGTGATCCCTCGAGGTAACTCTAAGGTTTTTTATACCCTATGTGCAATGGACAGAGAAAGCCACTATGGCACAGGCCCTCCTAGGGTGTAAATAGAAGGAAAGAGTCTCACTGGAGGACCCCTGGAAGCAAGAGAGATGGACTTTGGATCAGGTCTACTGTCTGCAGGTCCAATTTCATCAAATATAGTGATATTAATTATAACAGTAAAAACCATAGTCTTAATTTACTGCAGACTATGCTAAATTTTTACAAACATGGCTCTCAGCGCTCACAACAGTCTTGGAAAATACATTATTATCCCTATCAATGGGTGAAGAAACTGAGTGGGATCTTTCAAAACATGGAGGGACGTCACACAGCCTGTAAGTGGCAATGAATCCGGCCTGCTCGATTTTCAAGCCCATATTCTTAACTCTTTCTCCTGATTCAGTTTGCTAAATTGAAAATAAGAATTCTACTACTTGGCTTTCCTCCCTTACAAAAAAAAAAAAAAAAAGCTATGATGAGATATTTGAGAATCTCACAAATGTAGAATGCAGTTATAGAAAACTATATCCAAAAGCTTTTCTGAAACAGTCTCAATGTCAGTTATTTCAGTGTGTTCAATGACCATGGGTCAAGTTTAGGTTTGGATAAATAGAATTACCATAGACAGTCATGTCCTAGTAGCACGACATTCCCAAACTGCTTGTGCACACTGTCTTTATCACGTCTCTCCTCCTGAGTGGGGCCTGGCAATGCAGTAGCTAATTTTTGTAATTTTACCAGGGACCAAATCTGTATTAGGCCAACAAAATCTCAAGGCTCTAAAAGCACTTGGGTGGGCGTGCACTCAACCAACAGGAATTATCCCTGAACTGGGTATGAAGGTATGTGACACCATCAGACTGACGCCTTAACTGAAATTTTGGAAGCAGGGGATCAGGGGTTGGGGGCGTTTCTAGGGTTTACAGGGGCCAGAGGCGGCCAGAGCAGAATTCATTTTCTCAGTGAAACTCACAATTCCCCTAAATCAGAGTTCCCCATCCTTCTTGCATGAAGATGCTACTTTCAGTCCCCGGAATTCCAGGAAACCCCTTAGAGGTGGGGAAATTGGAGTCCTGCAGGGAGAGCAGATGGATAAGGGAGCAGCAACCAGCATGGAGATGCCCTCCCAGGACTGCAGGAGTCGCAGGGGCACACCTGAAACTCCGTGAAGCATCTTAGTAAGTCCCTGGCTCCAGCCTCCTAAAAGAGGAAGGGAAGAACACCTGTCTGAAGGAAAATGCATGTGATCCAGAGACTGTTTCTATGGTATTGGCACCACTCCTCTTACCTGATACAGACACTTCCCGGCACCGCACTAAGTCGCTTTTGTTGCCAACCAAAATTATAGGAATGTCCTCTGTCTGCCGGGCCCTGCGGAGCTGGATTCGCAGCTCAGATGCCTTCTCAAAGCTCGCTCGGTCTGTGATGGAGTAGACAATCAGGTAGGCGTCCCCGACTTGCATGCAGTGGTCTTGGAGCCATTCGTTCTCCCCCTAATGAAACAATAAGACCTTGCATGAGCTCGGGTTGGCTTGGGGAATGACATGACAGTTTGCAAAGAAACAGTAAGTGTATCCGAAAGTACCCTTACCAACAAGGGAAAGGAAGAAAACTGCTTCCAACTCCCCAAAATGCATTGGTCTTTCATGTCTACAAGATGTCTGGTGGCTGTAAAGATTGCTACCTTGTATAGTATTTATGCCAAAAACTTTTTATTTTCCAGTATCTTCTACAGCTTGAGTTGATAAATTACACAACTGCTCTGCCAAACAGTATTTCCAATTTCTATCTAATCTACCCAAAATAAGCCTTTTTTGGGCCGGGCGCGGTGGCTCACGCCTG
>NW_012145783.1:0-1510 GCF_000956105.1 Propithecus coquereli
TTGTTTAAGGTAAGTTTGAGGTGATTTTTTGATATTTATGTGAAGCGATCAGGAGGCCAGTTGAATATAAGACATTGGACTTCAGGGTGAGGCCAGAGGTGGAGGTATTTATGGTGGCATCGCTGACACATGTACTGTGTTAAATTCCAGGGAAGTAGAAGAAGTTACATAGGGAGATAGACCGTGTGTAGAAAAAGAGAAGAGGGCTGAGGGCCAGCAAAGGGGACTGAGAAGGAGCCCCAGTGATGTTGGAGAAAAACCAAGAAAGCGTGATTCATGAAAGTCAAGGAAAATAGATTTTTTTTAAGGTTGGGGGGGTGTCCAGTTGTGGTAAATACCACTAAGAGGCGAGTGAAGTGAGAATGTGAGAGAGAAGCGAGCACTGGGGTTATTGGACTTGACCTTTGAGTCAGTGCAGTACCCAGGCTGGAAACTGGATTGGACCATTCGAAGAGCAAGTGGAAGTGAGGGCTGGATTATGGTTGGCTCTTCTGTGTAGCCGGTTGCAGGCAAGGACTGTGCTCTGGGATCCGGGATCCAGCTGGACCTAAGGAAAAGAATAAACAGGCTGAAGAGAAGCAACAGGACTTAAGAGGGATGTTCAGGCATTAGCAAGGACGCACTAGCTGGTCCTTGTATACACTGGTGACTAGGTATGCAAAAGGTCATTAACTCATACTGCCTATATTTATTAATGACTTAGAATATACCAGATATTTACAGAATATTTGAAAATGCCTTTTAAAAAAGAATATATCAAATATTACCCTAGGTGATGAGAAGGGAGTGGTGAACAAAGTTGGTCTCTAACAGCATGGAGCATTGTAACGTTTTGTAGTGACTATGTCCCAGGCCTATACATTTCAGTGTGCAGTGCTAATACCTATCCTTTCATGTCTGCAGCATTTAAAAACGTATACTTCCATGGAATATAAAACTCAAAGGATATAAGTAACTTACTCAGTGTCACATTAGTGCTAGAAATGAGATTGCAGTATAAATCTGAGTGTAGAGAAAGTTCCTCTTTTCTATGTCAGCATACTCTTTTTGTGTTAGGTTTAGGTATATTGCACTATTATATATGAACCAGTGTTTTGGTACTTGTGTGTTCAAAATGTTAATTACTGATAAAATTAATAGAAGACAATTGCCAAATCATGATGAAGATATTATTTGCTTTAGGAGTTAAGGGATAGAAAGATAATACAAGCTTGTGTTTACAGGGATTGTAGAAATTAAGATGCAAATATATTTGAGTGTTCATTATGTGATCAACACTAATAGTCACTACTTAATTTTACACTTAACAGTAATCTTGTGAGAAATATACTATTATTAAATCCACATTATGGATAAAGAAAAAAGCCTCATGCTTGTTAAAAATTTACCCAAGTAGAAGAGATCATGTTTAAATTCATATTTTCTGATTCTAGAGCCTGAGATTCCAACCACCATTAGTGAACAGTGATTAGATTGGCTCTGAATTACTGACAGAATTTCTGATGTTCAT
>NW_012145784.1:0-1012 GCF_000956105.1 Propithecus coquereli
TAGTTTATAGCCATAATTTCTCAAGACTGCATATAAATATATATTATTTAATGTTTTTAATTCAATTTCTAGCATTATCAATAAATAAATACTCATTTTTATTTTATATGCACAATTAAGAGAAAATAAATTTTAGGCTAAAACCACTTATTTAGAACTCTAAGCTGAATTATTTATTTTGTCTTTATGGCTGTGAAAGATAATGAAAAATTTACATGATATTTTAAAAAAGCCAAAAGATTGATTGTATTTTAAGACACTTTAAAAAGAAAGTGTCAAGTAAAACATCTGTTTCAGAATAGGGAAGACCAATTAAACTTAGTTGTTTTTTCTATTACTATTCCTAAACTATAAATTGCTTCATGCATTAGACCAGGTGTTCCTGATCTATGGTGAATTGTGTAATTTATTCATTATATATTACAATGTAATAATAATAAAGTGCACAATAAATTTAATGCGATTGACTCATCCTGAAACTATACCACCTCCCCCGGCCCCATCCCGAGGAGAAATTGTCTTCCGTGAAAACGATTCCTGGTGTCAAAAGTTTGGGGACCACTGCAGACTACATTCTCCACTCTTCCTATTTAAACATCTAAAATGAGTTTTGTTGTAACTTGTGGATTTTTAACAAATGTTGAAAGTCAGAGATGAATACTAGGAAAGTTTTGTGGGTTTTTTGTTTGTTTGTTTGTTTGTTTTTAAATTTTTTTTATTTCAGGGTATTATGAGGGTACAAACATTATGGTTACACGTTATGTCTTTGCCTCACCCAAGCGAGGGTTAAAGGCATGCTCTTCCCCCCCTACAATGCTCCCTGTGTCCTTTAGTTGTGGGTAAAAAACAAAGCAGTTAAGAAGTAACTTCCTGGATGTCTTTTTTATTTTATGACATTTTGGATATCATGGTAAATATTTTCTATTTCTTGTCATATGGAGGATTAGACAGCCTAAAAAAACATATTCTGGTTAAAAATAATGTAAAGGTTGGATTAAAAATATTTAAATAT
>NW_012145785.1:0-1795 GCF_000956105.1 Propithecus coquereli
CACCACATGTACTCACCATCAAATTGGTATTAACTGATCAACACGTAAGTGCACATATAAGAATAACATCTATTGGATGTTGGGCAGGGGGGAGGAGGGGATGGGTATATGCATACACAAAGAGTGCAATGCGCACCACTCGAAGAATGGACATATTTGAAACTCGGACTTGGGGTGGGGCAAGGGCAACATACGTATCCTAAACATCTGTACCCCCATAATAAGCTGAAATAAAAAAAAAATCTCAGCTTAATATTAAATAGAGTTTATTGTTCACTTGTAAGCAACTAAAATGTCAGGAGAGGCATGCCATGACATGGTCCGGTCCAGTCAGGTCTGAACCAAGAACGCTGGAGCTCAGCTTTCCCATCATTTAACGACTGGGGCACAGTTGATTGAGCAAAGTGCTCATTTCAATGTCATTAGCTGTTCATGAAAAGGTGGGGGGAGCTGGAGTCAAGGTGGGAACATGGAATTATCCTCAATTAGAATTAGATTCCATGCATTTTTATCACTAAAGCTCAGATTCAGACTCTGCCAAAGAACAATCAGGTGTGTGTACCCCAGCACTTACTGAACAATTAGAGGAATAGACTGGGAATGTTTCCTGGGGATTTATGTTAGCGCCTTTCCATTGGGGGGATTGTCTTACCTTGGCTTCTAAAATGGAACCCCTTACCCATGCCAGCTCCTATAGCACCTGCGTACAATTGCAAAGACTCTCCTTCTCCAAGTCATTTTAAATTAAGTGATGTTAAATTAACTTTTATTCTAACTGGGATTACTGTAAGTCTGACAAAAAAACAGAAGCTATAGGTCTTCAAAATTCTAATTCACCCTCAGAGACCTCCCTGCCATGATGCTCCAGAGCCTATGTTCTCTGCATTGTTAAGTTATACTGTTACTTCAAGAATCAATTTCAAATGCCACCTTTTCAGTGAAACCATGGCCAATTGTACTAGGTCAGAGTCACGTTTCCTGGCTTAGACTTCCGGTAGCTATGTGTCCGTCCTGCTCAGGAGAGATGAAGTATGTTGTACCCCATATTGCCATTTGTATTTTCACACACTGCTTCCACACCCAAGTTATAAATACTCTGAGGGTGGGGGCTGCCTCCTTTGTGCTCACGAGGGGTGTTAGCACATGGTTGGTACTCAGCAAATCATGGTGACGACTCCACGTTTACCACACCGCCTTGGTCTGCCTCTGAAGTTGCAAGGCATGTGCGTTTTAGATCTTTCTCCAAACCAGAACTTTTCAGAGGACAGGACTATTGTCATACCTTCCTTGGTAGTACTCACAGTAATTAAGACATACTCAATGCTATCCATAAAAACGTGTTGCCTGGCTGATTGATCCATTGCTACAACCATCTTCAGCATCTATCCATTTGCGTTGTCCTAAGGATGTCCCAGTTCATGGTGGAACATGATTTGAGCAGACTCATCCCCTCTATTTTCTTATTTTGGAGCTCTAAGGGGTCTAAGATCAAACACATTCACCACAAAACCAGTTGGTCACGGTCTGACTCAAGGCCTGAAGCAACATGTGCAGCTGTAGGTTTCTGTATTAGAAACCAGCGCCATGAATGTCTAATTACAAATAGCTCAAACCTACGCCTTTTGTACTTCAATTAGCATTTTAAGCCAATGCAAAAACATAAATATACTAGTTCTAACCAGTATTGGGGGGAAAAAAGATGCAAATATTTGAAGTGAATAACTTTAGACTTCAACTATGGATACTGTGAATTCAATTCCCTAATTACAAATAGCTCAAACCTACGCCTTTTGTA
>NW_012145786.1:0-896 GCF_000956105.1 Propithecus coquereli
TGTGATTATTTGAGAGAAGAGTATTAATTATCACCAGTTCAAATATTATTTTCCCCTTTTCTATACTAAATATTAGTTTAATGTGTACATAGCCTCCAACTTACATAATAATGTGAGTGCACAATTTTATTGAGTACATGTGTATATTTATACCTATGATTTCTAAGACTATTTCCTGCTCAAAGAGGCTGCATCTTGATGACGGTGTAACTTCAGTATAATAGAGTCATGTATGAAGAAAGACAATGTGGCAATGGTGGGGGGTGATATTTGAACTAGGGACCAAAACTTCTGGATCGTAGGTCTAGTCATGCTATGTTATGTATTAAATGATTGATCTTGAGCTCTCTTCAGTGATTCTTAGTTTCCTTCTGTGAGACAATGACTTCAGCTCTGTCTATTGTCCTAGGGCTGCTCTTAGGATCAAATGAGATGATACATGGGAAATGCTTTATAAACTAATACAAGTTTTACAAGTATGCACTATTTTTTTTTTTTTGAGTCGGCATTTTCCCATGGTGTTTACACTTGTACTTTTGCATGCTCCATGTTTCTTAATGTATTATTTAATTGTTGACTACAGGAACTATTATGCCTTGGAACTCTAGCGGCACAGGTGTATGTTGGGATGTCCCATCACTCTGTTTTGGTTGGAATGTGTAAAATTTGTATTAATTCTAGGACTTTTGTCATTAATCTTCTAAAATAAGAAGGTTTTGAAACTCAACCACTGAAGTCCCCAGAATGTGCAAATTAAGAAAAAAATGCCCATGGTATATTTTAACAATGCTTAAAAGACAGTGTATGTTGTAGCCACTAGAGGGTACCACCTACATATATTGAACAATACTATCTTCATTTCAAGAATAGTTCTTTTAACGCTTCAATAGCCCCTC
>NW_012145787.1:0-1031 GCF_000956105.1 Propithecus coquereli
TTACTTTTCAACATAAAATATAATTTTATATTCATTGAATAAAGGAAAAAATATCAAAGTATTTTAGACCAGTGGTCTTCAAAGTGAGATGCCTGCATATCGGATGTTCAAGACGTACTACAATATTGAAGGAAAAATATGTTCGGATTTTAGACATACTTTTTATTAATAAAATAACATGTTGTTTAAAAATGTAAACAATACCTAAAGATCTTCACTGAAAATGTCAATAAAGCTCACCTTTCCTTCACAATTTAGTTCTGCTAGAACACAAAACAAATATTCTTGATTCTTCTAGCTCTTTTTCTTGGTATTTGACTCTAGGTTTCTATTTGTATTTGCTTTATAATTTATCCTTTTAATTTTATACTTTGCATTTTAAATTTTACATAAAATGGTGGATATGGTAGGTAAATATATAGATTTATAAATATATATGTATTGAGGACACCTACAAAAAATTCTCCTTGATAGGAATTCAAAATTTAAAAACAAAAATTGAGGACTACTGTGATATAGATTAGAAATGTGAACCTCTGCTAATCAGTTATTAGCCAGATGTTTATCCAGGAGCCTGCCAGAAGCAGGAAAAATGTTTATTTTTTTGAAATATGTTATAAGTAAAAACAACACTTCCTGACAAGTATAGCCCAGAGGATCTTGGGAAACTGGGTATTTCTTTGCTTAGAGTCTCTCACAACTTATCTTATGAACATCTTTAATAAAACAGAAACAACATAAATGTAAAATAGGGTTTTAAATTAAATCTCTAGCAAATGCACTTGTCTATAAGCCAAATGAGCATTGGTGCTAATTCTCACCCAAAGGCTTTCTTTTATCTTTAATCTAGTCTCCTTTATAATCCCTGGGCAGTGTGAGTTAGTGTTATGAATGAGAGTTGGCAGAAATTATGAAGCCATAGGGCAGCAGGCAATTATTAATAGCATATTCATAAATTTATTTCTTGCACATGGAATGCCTGCAGCCTTGTTTTTTTTTTTCCACAGCCTATTGAACTAGAATCAATTTAT
>NW_012145788.1:0-1732 GCF_000956105.1 Propithecus coquereli
ATAGGGAGGCCATTGTTTGGGACCACCAATGCAATCCGTCCACTGCAGGAGTCAAAGGTGACTTCAAAGTTTTGTGGGAGGAATAAGAAAAATGTTATCCTAGTTATGTCCTAGTCTTCCTAAAAACTCAGTTCAAGCACCACTTCTATAAAATCCACAGTTCCTGTGTGCTCTCGTTGTTTCATTTACGTATTTCCGTTATTTAAATGATCTCCGTGTACTGGTCTGTTTTTGTGGCAGAGGGAAGAGACCATATTGCTTTGCCATCTATACTGAAAAATTGAGGAGTTATAAAGAATATTTAATATGCCATCTTTTAATCAAGAAGAGATTTTATTTCTCTTACATAATATTTATCTCAATGAAGCTCTAAAAAGAAGCTAAAACAAAAATGTACAAAAGTGAATTCAAGGGTAATTTTTTTGAAAAGATCATCTTAAGTCAGTCCATAAGCAATAGAGACGAAGAATTTCATATTACATCGTGAAAAGAGATCAGTTAGCCCTTAGCCTTAAGAATTGAAACTGAGAATTACGAAAATAAGTTGATTTAGGTTATATTTCTACAATTCATATTATAATTGCAAGTTTACAATAATTTTTACAACAAATCAAGAACAAATCATTGATTTTTGGAAGAAATTATTTTTCTAAGAAAATTGTGTTACAAGCATGTCCATCCCCCAGCAGCATGCATTGCACCCATTAGATATGAATTTACCCAATCCCTGCTCCCCCTCCCACCTGCTCAATCCCCAATGAATGTTACTTCCGTATGTGCACATAGCGTTGATCAATTAGTACCAATTTAATAGTGAGTACATGCGGTATTTGTTTTACCATTCTTGTGATACTTCACTTAGAAAAATGGGCTCCAGCTCCACCCAGGTTAACACAAGAGGTATTAGTTCACCATATTTTTTATGGCCAAGTAGTACTCCATGGTAAACATATAACACATTTTATTAATCCATTCATGTATTGATGGGCACTTGGGTTGTTTCCACATCTTTGCAATTGTGAATGGTGCTGCTACAAACATTTGAGTGCATATATCTTTTTTATAGAATCTTCTTTTTTTCCTTTGAGTAAATATCTAGTCGTGGGATTGCTGGATCAAATGGTAGTTCTACTTTTAGTCCTTTGAGGTATCTCCATACTACTTTCCATAAAGGTTGTACTAGTTTACAGTCCCACCAGCAGTGTAGGAGTGTTCCTATCTCTCCACATCCATGCCAACATTTATTATTTTGGGACGTTTTGATAAAAGCTATTCTCACTTTTATCAAGTGATATCTCACTTTTATTAAGTGATATCTCATTGTGGTTTTGATTTGCATTACCCTGATGATTAGAGATGTTGAGCATTTTTTCACATGTTTGTTGGCCATTAGTCTGTCTTCTTTTGAAAAGTTTCCGTTCATGTCCTTTGCCTACTTTTTAATGGGGTTGTTTGATTTTTTTTTCTTGCTGATTTGCCTGAGTTCTTCCTCGATTCTAGTTATTGACCCTTTATTGGATGTGTAGCATGTGAATATTTTCTCCCATTCTATAGGTTGTCTATTCACTCTAATGATTGTTTCCTTGGCTGTGCAGAAGCTTTTTAATTTGATCAGGTCCCACTTAGTTATGTTTGTCGTTGCTGTGATTGCTTTTGTTGTCTTCTTGATAAATTCTTTGCCTAGGCTTTGACAACATTTTCTTCCAGAATTCTTATAGTCTCACGCCTTAGG
>NW_012145789.1:0-5669 GCF_000956105.1 Propithecus coquereli
GAGGATCACTTGAGGCCAGGAGTTCGAGACCACCCTGAACAAGAGCAAGACACCATCTTTACAAAAAAATAAATAAATTAGCCAGGTGTGCCTATAGTCCCAGCTACATAGGAGGCTGAGGCAGGAGGATCACTTGAGCCCTCAAGTTTGAGGTTGCAATGAGCTATGATCATGCCACTGCACTCTAGCCCAGGCTACAGAGCAAGACTCTGTCATGCAAAGAAACTCTCTAGCTGAAGTTAGCTCGGTCTACAGTTTGATCTAACAGTTTGTCTTAACGGGAATGAAGGTAACTTCGTTTCCTATGCTATGTATCTTCTGTAATGTGTGAACTTTACTTTTGAAATCAAATAGTTTCAAAACATGGAGACAATCACTGGTTACAACAAATTGCAAAGGGGCTGCAAATTCTTTTACTGGACTAGATTTTAAAGCATGCAACACATGAGCCATCTGCTGGGGCTTAGAAATCTTGTTGCAGAGGTCTTTCTTACAATGGAATTTCACCCGTAGGTTTTATTAAGTCTACCACTTAAGCAAGGCAGTATCTAGTCCCTTCTCCAGTGTTCTTTCTACCTATGGAGTTCAGTCCTGCAGAGTGCCAACTCCTGCAAAAGGGGACCTGACGCAAACGGCACCCCACAGCCCCTTTTCGCTTGTGAACCAAAGAGCAGAGTACTAGATTACTCTATCCACTTTGTTCAGACCCTTCGTCATACCTCGAATGTACCGATTCTTACCAGGAAAATGTAACAGAAATGTGAAAATTAACTACCAATAGTCACAAACATTTCTTTGAAAAATGAGGCCCCTTAATTACAAATATTGAAAAGCCGATTTAAAAGTGAATTTAAGGAAGGCAATATATGTAACCAAAACATTTGTACCCCCATAATATGCTGAAATTTTAAAAAAGTGAATTTGAGGGGTGCTGGGAAGAAATGAGAAACAACTGCTAACAGATAAGGGTTTCACTCTGGAGTGATGAGAATGTCCTAAAATCGATTGTGGTGACGTCTGCATAACTTTGTGAATACACTGAAAACCACTAAATTGTATACTTCAAGTCAATGACTTGTATGGTCGTGAAGTTTATCTCAATAAAGCTATTATCTTAAAAAAAAATGATTAAAACATGCCAAATGTGACAAAATATTGAAAACTACTGAGTGTAGGTGAAGAGTATATATTATGCACTGTGGTGTTCTCTTTATTTCTGCAATGTTTGAAATTTTTCACATTTTTTTTAACGTTTCAACTTTTTTGATAATTGTACTTATGGAATAGAAATGTCCTCTGACCTGTATGCATTCAGACAGGCTGAACATAATTGTTTCCTGTCTGAAAAATAGCTCCATTTTCCATATGTGCGTTTGCTTTCTTAGGAAAATAGTTTCAACTGGTGGTAATCCCATCAATCTTTTAAAAACTAACTGCTCGAATTTCTAGGTTTTGGGGACAATGACAAGTTGTTCCATTTAGGAACCCAATCTCACAAATCAAACATTTGAAAGTTTGAGGATTTTGTTCAATAAAGCTAGGCAAGGTTAGTCATTGGGTTTTCCTTTTTTTATCTAAGCCCTCAGAGTTCCTTTCAGAAACTACACCATATCTCAGGTGTGCTCACTGTCATTTAAACACATCTAAAAACTTAAAAGCAATCTGATTTAGTGAAATGGTCTATCTCAAGTTGTTAGGATATGTACTTTAGAAGAGCACTGCTCAGATCTTTTCGCTGTTCTTCTCAAATAACACTCAGTGCTTTACACATGTGTTACTTCACTTAATCCTCCAATCCCATCTATGTTGTTACTCCATGGAGAATGTGCAACAAAGAGGTTAAATCACTTGTCCAAGGTCACAAAGATAGCAAATAATAGAACCCGGGTTTGAACCCAGAGTCCCACTGGGTTCTCCAGCACCACCCAATTGACAATTGGAACTGAACTTGGGGGACTAGAAAGCTTCTCTTACCTGTGTGAGTTCTAACATGCTGAACATAATTGTTTTTTCTGTCTGAAAAATAGTTGCATTTTCCACATGTGTATACTTTTCTTGGAAAATGGTTTCTCAAGTGTTTCCTCCAGTGATACTCGCTTACTGTTGTATATGTACAAATGATGCACTTGTAGACTCGCTCATTATCCCCAGCTCTGGTATGGTGTTTCAGGTGTGCAGTATAGTGATCGTATCGATTGGTATTGTAGCCACAGCGGTCACAGCGAATGGGGCCCTTGGAGAAATCTCCCTCTTCTGGAGTGGAAGAGCCAGATTCCCTGGCTTTTGCTTGCTTCTCTGCACTTTCCTCCACAAAAAATTTCTTGGCACTGTGAACTCTGATGTGATGCACAAACTGTTCTTCAGATTCTGCCTCATACTGGCATGGCTTACAGCGAAAGGGTTTGGTCTTCAAGTTCTTGCATTTGTCCTCTCCTCCAGGTGTTTCTGGAGGAAGATCTTTATTTGAGTTGTAAACTTCTGAGGCAGCTGATGCCTCAAATACAGGCTGAGGTTCTACAACACTGAGTTCCAAATTTCTCAGTTCCATGTTTTCCAGTCCATTAGGTTCACCTTTTATTTCAGGAGACTCCTCAAGTCCTTCTCCATCACTGTCTGAAAAGTTGTTATCCCCAACAGGCATCAATTCTGCCATCTGTCTTTCTTCACCAACCAGGTAATCACAGCAGCTGCCATTTACTTCCCCAGTTAAAGCCACATTTGCCAGCATGATAAGCTGAGGTGCAGCCAGTTCGGCTTTGGAGAGGTCATGCAAGTCATACATGTCGTTAGGCAACGCCATGCCAATACTGCCACTGCCAGTGAACAGCCCTCCTCCTCCAGAAGACTGCCCCATTACCTGGGTGGCCATAACTGTATTCTGAATTTTGAAAAACAAAACAAAACACAAGAATACCAGTTTAAACACAACTTTTACTGGCCAAAGCATCATTGTAATTCTTCACAACTTAAAAAAAAATACTTCTCAACACAACCTTTAAAACTCAATAAGCTTCATTAACTACTAATGACAAACCTTTAAAATATTTGTGTTAATTCCCAGTTCTCTTTACAGCAGTTACCAAAAAAATTTCTACTACCCCTAGAAAAAATTCTGCCAATTGTTTGACAACTCATTCATCAACTAGGTCTACCACCGGCATGCAGTCCCTAAAGCACTTTTAATTGTTGTGCTAGGTGAAAAAAGTAACCTGCATTTTTAATGTTAATTAAAATTATTTTAAAAGTTCAATACATGAGTAATCCAACTTCCCCTCCACCTTCATCAGTTCCATGGTCTGAATCAGAAAGCCCAGAAATCCACAAGCCTGAGCATTTATTAAGTACACAAACACATTAGGAAAGTAGAAGCCTGTAATAATTGTTCAACTTAACTGAATTTCATATGAACTTGACTAACTCTAAAAGATAAAACTATTGTTGAAAAAGTGCAACTTGGTCCCTCTTAATTTTTCGATGACTCCACTGATTTAAGAGAAAAAATATTATGGACCCCTTTTCCTGTGAAAAAGGAAGTCTGGTTTATTCAAAACTTCACAAGTAAAGAATTTTTTTCAAACCGTCTAATAAAATAATCGTACAACCCAACTCGACAATCAGCAATTTTTTTGCATTGTACTTGTTTTGGCCTACTTGCCTAGTGGAAGCCATTACAAGATCACCTTCTTGGAAAACAAGCTGGGCTTTTTCAATGATCTTAACCACGTTCCTTTCCAATCTAAAAGGTACTATTCTCAAACTAAGTGTTCTCTTGCAAATTAGAAAAAGCAAAATAAGTGACAGATACTAAAAATATCAAGTTAACCCAAAAATACAAAAAGTAATCCGTTTCACCCAAGTGTATAAACACAAACCGGTTTAGTTCTAAGCACCAACAAAAGTTGGAATCAAATGCCATCACAGAACACAGAAGGCGAAAGCTGTCCTAGGGCTTAACAGCCCAAGCTACTCGGTAATTTACCCCAACATCGACTTTTCTACTGCCCCCACCCCCCAAACCCTACCACCCCTAAAGGAATGTTCACATTTGTCAGGAAGGCCGTCCAAGCACAGCCCGAAAGCGCAACGTGTTGCACGAATTCCTATGTGCTGCTGCCACCAGCGCCTACCTCGGCGGCGGCATTCCTAACTGAAATAGGCATTCGGCCATTTTCTCAAAATACCAAACACAAAGCAGCTCTTTGCAAACTCGGGCGCTCTCGCTTCCTCTCGGCTCGGCCCGCTCACCGCGCACGTCTACACACCAACTCTCGGGAGTTGCCCCAACTCTCGTCTTAAAGCTTTTCCCGTGCTCCCCACCACTAAAACGGGGGGAGGTGAGCAAACTCGAGGCGCCGTTGCGCCGGAGCGAGTCTTGCCCGAGTCCAGGCAGCCCCCTCCCCGGCCCGGGGACACGAGTCTGGAGAAAGGACGGAAAGTTACCGCGTAGCCGGGGTCCGGGCCCCTCCGATCGCCCCAGGACCCCTCCGACGCCCCCCCCACCCCGGGACTCGCCCTCGCGGAGGGCCGGGAGACACCACGGGCGCCCTCCGGAGGCGTCGGGCCCCGAGCGCCGGAGGGGGCCCCCACGCGGGCCAGCCGCCGCCCCCGCGCCCCGGAAGTTTGCGAACTTCACTCCCCCACGGCGCCCGGCCGGACGCGCGCGGTGGGGTGGCCCGGCGCGAGGGCGGCGGCGCCGGCGCCGCCGGAGCGCAGAAATCGCTGTCCAGCCCCGCTGGCGGAACCGCCCGGGCCCCTGGGCTGACTCAACCAGCCCGGCCGCGCTCAACGGCGCCTTCCGGCGAAAGGGAGAGGCTGGGGGGAGGGGGTCGGGAGGGCCGCGGGCCGGCGCTGAGCTGCGGTGGGACCTGAGGGCAGGAGAAGGAAGAGGAGGAAGTTTCAGGACTAGGGCCCCGAGCAGCTCCGCTCTTTGGCCTCAGAAGACCGGACTCGGAGGGGCGTCCGGGCCCGCGCAGAGGCGGCCGCCCGGCCTCCACTGGGGATGGGGTCCCGGCGACGCGCCGCTCCCCACGAACGCCCCCGGCCCAGCCCCTGGGCCGCGGCGGTGTAACCCGATCCCGCTCGGCCGCCCGCCCCCGCCCGGCGCGGCGGCCGCCGCCGGAGCCACAGTATCTGCAAATCAGCCCTGGACAGCGCCTCGCTCCGCGTCCTTCCGCGCCCTCCCCCTCCCGCCGCCACCGCCACCGCCACCGCCTGGCCGGCCCTCCCCCACCCCGACCGAACCCCCAGGCCCGCGCCGGGCTTACCGGCCTTCCCGGCGAGGCGGGGCGGGCTACCCGGCGTCGCCGCTCCTTCTCCGACTACTTTTCTTTTGTTGCTGGAGTTTCAGGGGAGGGAAGGGGGAGGGTGGAAAAGTTGGGCGCTGGGGCCGTCAAGGCCCGCGAAGGCCCAGGAGTGGAGCTGCAGAGGGTGCTCAAGCCACTGGCCCTAGCCCAGCCTTCCGAGCCGCCGGCGCCGCCGCCGGGGTCTGGGGCCCGGGGCCTCGGCGGCGCTTGCTGTGGTGCTGCGCCGCGAGCTCGCGGGAGCCGCACATTCCAGCACAGGACGCTGCGCCGCGCACCCGGCCCGCGCCGCCGCCGCCGCAGCCGCCGCCGCCCGGGGACACGCCCCCTCCGCCGTCCGCGCGCGCCCGCGGGACACGCCCCCTCCGC
>NW_012145790.1:0-910 GCF_000956105.1 Propithecus coquereli
GGGAAACCCAACCCATTTGAATGATATCTTTTTCTGCCTTTCATATCAGCACAGCTTTTGATAGTCAACAAAATGAGCACTCCATTGCTGGTGAAAGAGTATATCATACTCCCCTTTAGAAAACACTGTGATGCTGTTATTCAAGATCTTTGAAAATCTTTCTACTATTTGACCAAATACTTTACTTCTAGGAATTAATCCTAAGGATATAATCTTAAATGTGGAAAACCTTTAATACCAAAGATGTTCATTGTAACACTTTACAGATTTACTAATTTCCTTTTTCTTTACTGATCTAACTATACCTCTTCCTTGCCAATAAATGATTTTCCCCAGCAGCCAAAAGTCTCTGAAGCCATAGAAATTGGTTGTGTTTCCAAATAGGATTACTGTATGGGCTTGAGGTTTTAAGTCATACCACTGCTACTAATGAAGTGTTACTAATGATGATGATGATGATGATGATGGTAACAACTTCTGCCGTTGTTGGCTTGGTCATTGTGTGCTGCGGTCTTCAGCATATGTGAGTGGAAGAGAGAAGTCAGATGCAAAATGCTGATCCTAAGGAGCTGTAACTCCTCTAACCTGTTGAACAATAAGGAAGCAACATGAAGCAGAAAACAAAAACGTATCCATGTGTTGAATTTTTCATGTACACTAATCCTGCTTATTCATGAATACAGTCTAATTTACATTTTTGAATTTGCACATTCACATTAGCAACTTGCTTCTATAAAAAGGAAAAAAAGTGGGGCTAGGTTAACTTGGTTAACTTTGCTTTATACTCCTTGCTCAACTGTAAAGGCTTTGTTGTAAAAGGTATTTTAAAATCCAATTTCTCATTGTTTATTGCTAATATATGAAAATGCAATTGGCTTTTTGTATATTGATCTTGTATCATGCAATCTTG
>NW_012145790.1:1151-1810 GCF_000956105.1 Propithecus coquereli
AAAAAAAAAAAAAAAAAAAAAAGAATTTTTGTGTATATATTCATGAGGGATATTGGTTTGCAGTTTCTCCCTTTTGGTATCAGAGTAAAACTACTTTCATAAAATGAATTGAGAGTGTTTCCTTCTCTTCTGTTTTCCAGAAGAGATTGTGTATATTTGGTGTTAACTCCTCCTTACTTATTTACTTATTCCCTCAACTCCATATCCCCCATTCACAGTACAGACCAGGCAGGCACAGGGCCTGGTTTGGGGTGTGTATGTGGTAGGTTTATTGTACTTCATCTTTCTGTATAGTCAGTGTAAGAACACAGCCTGTGGTAAGCACTAGGCTGCTTTCCTCCTGTTCAGATGTTTGGTAGAATTCTCTAGTGAAGCCATCTGAACTTGTAGATTTCTTTTGTGGGAGTTTTTATATAATTCATTCAATTTCCTTAATATTAATAGTGCTATTCATGTTATGTATTCAATATTGGATGAGTTGTAGTAGTTCGTGTTTTTCAAAGTATTGGTGCATTTCCTCTGTTTTCAAGTTAATGTGTGTAGAGTTATTTGTAGTATTTCCTTATTATCCTTTTGATGTCTGTAGTACCTGTAGTGATATCCCTATTTTACTCCTAAAACTGGTATTGCTTTCTTCTCTTTTTTACTTTGTCAGTCTT
>NW_012145790.1:5127-5626 GCF_000956105.1 Propithecus coquereli
TGCATGCTTATAGCCCCTCAGTTACTTGGGAGGCTAAGGTGGGAGGATTGCTTGAGCCTGGGCATTAAAGCCTGCAGAAGCTGTGATCACACCACCGCACTTCAGTTGGACGACAGAACGAGACTGTGTCTCTAAAACAAAACAAAACTAAACTAAATATTTTTGGATCATTTTCAGTTGTTGCAGTTATTACCTTTACAGTAAGTCTGTTGCTACATCTTGTCATTGAGGGTATTAGTGGAGAAATATGTACTTGTGATATATATCACAAATTATTTTTAATACTTTGATAACTGTATCCCAGTGTTTCCATTATAATTCTAGGTAGTTTATTTTTATGTTTTATTTTTAAAGTATTATTATGCAAAGAGTCCATAGGCTCTACCAGATTGCCAAAGGGGTTAGTAGTATAAAAAAGATTAAGAACTCCTAGCAGAAGCCCCAACAAAATGTGTAATTATTCCCTGGTGGTTATCTAGAGCCCAGGAGTCAGCAGGTA
>NW_012145790.1:6082-6581 GCF_000956105.1 Propithecus coquereli
TGCATGCTTATAGCCCCTCAGTTACTTGGGAGGCTAAGGTGGGAGGATTGCTTGAGCCTGGGCATTAAAGCCTGCAGAAGCTGTGATCACACCACTGCACTTCAGTTGGACGACAGAACAAGACTGTGTCTCTAAAACAAAACAAAACTAAACTAAATATTTTTGGATCATTTTCAGTTGTTGCAGTTATTACCTTTACAGTAAGTCTATTGCTACATCTTGTTATTGAGGGTATTAGTGGAGAAATATGTACTTGTGATGTATATCACAAATTATTTTTAATACTTTGATAACTGTATCCCAGTGTTTCCATTAAAATTCTAGGTAGTTTATTTTTATGTTTTATTTTTAAAGTATTATTATGCAAAGAGTCCATAGGCTCTACCAGATTGCCAAAGGGGTTGGTAGTATAAAAAAGATTAAGAACTCCTAGCAGAAGCCCCAACAAAATGTGTAATTATTCCCTGGTGGTTATCTAGAGCCCAGGAGTCAGCAGGTA
>NW_012145790.1:8838-9299 GCF_000956105.1 Propithecus coquereli
CACCAAGGTCCTAGTGTTTGACCTGCTCACTGGTCAGACCTGGTCAGTGAGCCTCGGGACATACCTGTGTTCAGGCTGCCCTGGCAGGTGTCTCTATGTGTTCTGTATGCTTGCAAAGGAGGTTTGGTGTAGAAGATACACCACAGTTACTTTCTAGGCTTTATTAGCCCTCAAAATTGAGTTTCAGCATTTATTACCACTTTACACCATGATTTGTACTGATGGTATAGGAAGCAAGTTCCAAAATCTCATTTAAACAAGGAGTGTGAAGTCTTCCTTGAATCAATAGAGCTTTTTTTTTCCCCTACAGATCAATGCAAGAACTTTAATGACTGGTTCAGCAACATAAAAATGAACCTTAAGGAATGTTTTGAATCATCAGTGACAAAAAAGAATGTGGAACAGAAGCTACAGAAACTTTCTGTAAGATATATATGTGTACATTTTAATCAAAATTTATC
>NW_012145790.1:11427-13528 GCF_000956105.1 Propithecus coquereli
ACTAATCAGGAAGAAAAATGGAAAGAAATGGAAGAATCAGGAGAGAAAGCTGAGCTATTTTGCCAAGCTTTCGCTAGAAAGAGGTATATCTGATCTTGTATGCAATACATTACCTGGGAATATGGTTTTTTCCATAGTGTAGTGACTCCTATAAATTCTCACTGGTATTTGGTTTTTACAGGGAACAATTTGAATCTTTGGCCCAGTTGAACAACTCTTTGAAGGAATATGGGCTTACTGGTGAAGAAGCAATAACGGAATCAACGTGTTTGATTGATAGATACCAGACATTATTGAGAGATTTAAGTGAAATTGAGGAAGAGTATAAGCTACCACCTGCTGAGGACCAGAGCTTTAATGATCTTGCAGATGTTGTAATTCACTGGATAACAGAGATTAAAGAGTCCCTTATGGTTTTGAATTCATCCGAAGGCAAAATGCCACTTGAGGAAAGAATCCAAAAAATAAAGGTATAACCGTGGAAACTAAATTTCAGAGGTCAGAGCAAACTCTCATTTTGAAAACTGCAAAGATTTGTTTCTTAATGGAAAATAGGGTCACTGTGGAATGGGCAAAGAAATTCAGATCATGGAGCTTACCAGCGAGAAGAGTTGTGATGGATCTAAAATTATTTGAATGTATATTCTCTCTTTGAGGGGACCATGCCTAGTTAGTGCCGATCTTTACCGAGTGCAGAAGAATTGAAATAAAGACACTAGGTCAGAACTGTAGCAGGTGGGAGTTTGCTAGGATGTAAAAAGCATGTATCTCAGTATGGCAGTGTCAAGGGCAGGGTTGCAGAGGAATTCATCTTCAGAGTGGATATGGATGGTTCATAAAAGGTCGTTAGGTACAAGTGTGGAAGGTAAGAAAGTCTCAAGCTCCCTTGAGCTCGCTTTTTATCAAAGGGGTGCAATTTAATTACTGGTTAAAAATACAGGGGACAGAAGCACATGTGCTTTAAAGCAACTCTAGGAAAACTGAGGCCGTATTAATTGAAGCGTTGTTAGAGGAAGAAATGGTCAAGAATAGTGAGCTGTAAGTGTTGGTGAGACTTAGCAAATAATTGGAATCATTTGGGATTATATCCAAAAATTTTCCCAGAGAAAGTAAATTTTGAGCAGTGTTTCCAAGAAGGGAAGAACTTAATTGTCAGAGCAAAGGCAGGAAAGAGAAGAACAGGGAATGAGAGTTAATTACGTCATGGTGGAGAGACAAGAGTTGGCATGAGGGACACTGTGTTTTCCTGTAGGAAGCCCTAAGTCTATTCTTAGATTATAAAAATGTCTTATTGAGATTCTTTTTTTTTTTTTTTGAGAGAGACAGGATCTCTCTGTGTCACCCAGGGTAGAGTGCAGTGTCATCATCATAGCTCACTGCAACCTCAAACTCCTGTACAGGGCTCAAGTGATCCTCCTGCCTCATCCTCCCAAGTAGCTGAGACTATAGATGTGCACCTCACACCTAGCTAATTTTTCTGTTTTTTTGTAGACACAGGGTCTCACTCTTGCTCAGGCTGGTCTTGAACTCCTGGCTTCAAGCAATCCTCCCGCCTCAACCTCCCAAAGTGCTGGGATTACAAGTGTGAGGCACCTCACCTGGCTATTGTTCAAGTTCTCATCATAACTCTCCACCTATAAATAACAGAGTGGATAGGAAGGAGGATTTGCTAGGGTTTGGGGGAACATACACAAAAAAGAAGGTAGTTGAAAATTAAGAGGAGAGAGAAATGCAGTCAGCTCAAACTGACAAATGTTTATGGAGAACTAACTCTGTATAATGAGAAAGGGGATACCTTTGTCTTTGGGGCATATATAAAAATGAAAGGGTTATTTTGAAATATACTCGGCACTTAGAATCTTAATGTAAAGCTTAGAAATAAAGAGATGTGTAATATCCGTAAGTAATATGAATGAAATTTTAAGATCTTTTTTACTCAATTCAGGAAATCATTTTACTAAAGCCTGAAGGGGATGCCAAAATAGAGACCATCACGCACCAGGCTGAGAGCAGCGAGTCCCCGCTGGCTCAGAAGACCCTTACTGACATCAGCAACCAGTGGGACAACACGCTCCACTTAGCCAACACGTACCTAAGGTAA
>NW_012145790.1:14223-16670 GCF_000956105.1 Propithecus coquereli
AATGCCATTTCATTTTGCTAAATGTCATTTCATTGATAAAATACTTGTGACATTTAGCCATCAAGAAAAGCTTCTATTAGAAGGAGAGAAATATTTGCAAAGTAAGGAAGATTTGAGATTAATGCTCACAGAACTAAAGAAGAAACAAGAAGCAGGCTTTGCTCTGCAACATGGTCTGCAAGAGAAGAAAGCTCAGTTAAAAATTTATAGGAAATTCCTCAAGAAAGCACAAGATTTGACATCCTTGCTAAAGGAGTTAAAATCTCAAGGAAATTACCTGTTGGAATGTACTAAAAATCCCAACTTCAGTGAAGAGCCTTGGCTGGAAATAAAGCACCTACATGAAAGTCTTCTTCAACAACTGCAGGTGAAGTGGTCAAAGTAAAATTTTAAATGATAGTTATAATTATGCATAATTACACAAGATTTTTTTATGGGACTATTTTGTTATTGTTGTTCTTTTGGTAAACCAAGAGCTTTCAAATTTAATTTCTCATTTAGATGAGAATGCTAACCTTCAAAGATTGAAGGAGCAATTCAGGCAGTTTTGCTAGAGGAATCCATTGTGTATTATTTGATGATGGTATTATTTTCTGTCATTAAAATTCCTTTCTTCAGGGATAGAATGGGTTAAGATTTTTTAGGCATCACTGTGGAAAGGTAACAGTGTCAAAGCTATCCATACATCTATATACCTATCATCTGTCTACTGTAATAGTTCATATCAGTTATCCTGTGTCACCTTCTGATCAGTGCCCTCCCTCAGATCTTCCCACATGATTTTCAGTAAAAGAGTTAAGAGGTAAAGTGTTAGCTTGTCATGAGGGAGTATATTCTCTTAATACAACTGTTTATCATTCTCTGCACACTGAAAGCCAGATTCAATGTAAAGATGACCTGGGTAAGGTACGGATGGCAGGAGTTGGGCAGGGGTTAAGATAGACCTACCTGATTGTAAATTGTTTAGTTTAACAGTCACTGCTTTTCTGATCAGGTGTGGTCATTTTATTTGCTTATCCCAGAGAAAGAACCTGAAGCTGGTTTTGCTCTTGGAGCATTACTTTTTCCTAACACATAAGTTTGGAGTTTGATTCTTAGGATAGGAATCTGGGGTTAGTTTGATCTCAGTTGGTCTCATTTCCAAATGTGGGTACTTGGTTTTAGTACAAAGGATAGTTAAGGAAGCTTCTTTATTATGGGTGTTTGTGATTTAATGATATAATTTGTAGCCATTTCATTTTGTGAACATCTTGACAAATAGTCTTCATGAAGGAAACAGAGGCAAAGAAGCATGGGAAAAACAAATGTGTTTTCAATAAGAGTCATTTTTTTGGTAAAGTAGAGATTTTGCAGTGAAATATCTCAAACCCTAAAATATTTACTTGAGAACTTTGGATGATTTATAGCTATATTCCTATTTCAAGATGAAACTCGTAAACAAGAATTTATGAATCATTTAATTATTTTCTGGGTGAAAAAATTCAGAGAGAAGTACTTCATAAATTATCGATGGCTTTATTTTTAGGATTCCGTGCAAAAGTTGGAAGGCCATGTTCAAGAACACCACTCATACCAGGTCTGCGTCACAGACCTGAATACCACATTGGACAATTTCTCCAAGGAACTTGTTAGTTTTTCCAGTAAGCCTGTGGATCAAACAGCAGTTGAGGAAAAATTGCAGAAACTACAGGTATTAAACAATGTCCAGACATGATAGACATTTAAAAAAATTAATATTAATTACACCTTGACTAATCAGTGTCTTCTATTAGAAATTCAAGTGCTATTCAGATGGCTCTTAGGTAATTAAAACTCTGACCAGTCGTAAAAAATGGGAACATTTTCCTTTAGTGGCCAAAATCATTTGCAATTTGAGTTGAGCGGTACTCTGACTCAGTGGGCCCTCAGGGACAATTTTACCCATGACCAGCCTGTAGCTCTGGGATGTCTTTGTTTTAGAGACAACTTAGTGATTCCAGGGGATACTGAGTGGTCTAAGGATGCATCTCACACAGTAAGATCTGGGGAAATGTTTTAATTTAGCATTCTTCATTGTGGGTGGAGAGAAGTTATATAATTTCTACCTAATTAATTTTCATACTCACAGAATAAATCAGAGCTCTCCATAAATCTCCACAAATCAGAGCTTCTAAGATTCTCACTCTCAACCCCACAACACCTAACCTTATACAGTGAGGATTCTAGGCTTTTACCTATGTACTCAAACACATTGCTTGGACTCTTACTGTTTGCACAGCCAACATAAGCAGGCCTGAATGGTGTCCTTCAGAAGAAAACAAAATAAAGCATTTTCTACTCTACTTTCACAGTTCCTTTACTGGGAAATTCATGGGTGAATCTCACGGCATAGCACTGCTGACATGAGCTTGGAAATTTCTCATCTCTTCTATTTAGGGATCTGGGAACCCAGCAAGACTTCTCCTCCA
>NW_012145791.1:0-1179 GCF_000956105.1 Propithecus coquereli
TAATTATATATATATAAATTCAATTATATATTTTCTAATTTGAAACCTATTGTACTTATATTTGTATATGTGTATATAGATAGATAGATACACACTAGGACATATGTAAAATTACAATGTCTTTATATTAGAAGACATGTGCACACATTCATTGCCTATGGAATTCAAACTCTGACCTGTAATAAAATCAGGACCGTTACTGTTGGTCTTTTGTGGTTGCACTGCAGACATGTGTGAATTCCTGAGAGCATACCACCACCATGTGTCTTCTTGTGGAACTACGTGTGACCATCACAGCATCTTGCCTTCGAAGGGACTTGCAGTCACTCATTCACTAGTTTAATAAACATTTAACAACTACTATGAACCCTGCAGAGCACATTGATTTCCAGTCTGAAGCCTCTCTTGAGCCCCTAAGGGCAAACTCTCTCCATCCCCCAGGCACAGAATGTAAATGCAAGAAGCAGGCTGCAGGTAGGAAGTGAGTTGGAGAGTAAATGTCCCACTGAGCAACTACTGCTCAGTTCTAGACAGTGGCTCCAAGAAGGGAGTATGGGCCCAGTATTTTTTTCTAAGAGAAGCCAGAAATTCAAATGTTGGTGTGCAAATCACTGATTTTTAAATAACAACTTATTCTAATTATTCCCAAATACTATGAGCCAACATTATGCATCTTCAGGCTACATTCAGCCCACATCCTGCCAGGTTTGAACGGCATGTTTGTATTTTGTATATCCCTTTCCATCATTTTAGTGTCCTTTCACAAATGAGATGAGGTAATTCAATAACTTCTGTTGTGCATTCACTCTCACTTCCATCCCAGCAGTTGTTACCTTTTGATATAATTATTGGTTTAAATGTCTTTTTTCCTCCATAAACCTGTGAGCACATTAAGGGTAGAGAGAGTGTTTTATACATTGTATCCCTATCACTTTGCATTGTATATGAAATATAATTGGTGTTTAATGAATGGTGATAAAATATTGCCTAAACAGTGAAAGCTGGCACATATGTAAGAATTTTTAATATATTCTGGTTACAAGTCCTTTGTCAGATACATATCTCAAGGTGAATATTTTGGTAAAAACAAGTATGAAAATGCATGAAGGATATATACCAAAGTGATTTTATTATACCTTAGGTATAATAAAAGTCCTTCCTTTTATTTTCCTTTTGGTT
>NW_012145792.1:0-2746 GCF_000956105.1 Propithecus coquereli
AACCAAAATCAACCCTCCCCAACCCAAAACACAAAAACCTGCCATGAATTGATTACTGGAGCAAAATAAGCATTTTCCCAATGTTTAAATTCAGAGGCTGAACTTGAAACTTGTTTTTAATTTTGCAATTGTCTGGAAGCTGTTCATCTGCCAGGCATGTGGTGCAGGTGGATTTTGCCAAGTTGTTCCTCAGAAGCATTTTATTATGATAATAATCACAAACGTGGTCCCAGTCCTTTTATCCTGTTTCCTCTCGGTTGTTTCCTATGATAAGTGGTAGTTCTGCAGTTTGCCAACCTCCTCAATCCTCATTTGTTTAGGGAGAGAATAGTAACTAGTGATGCTAAGGAGACCATGGGCTGCACATGAAATTTTGGTGACGGAATTCCTTATACTGTCTTTGCTCCCCAAGGCATCCTCTATTGAAGCAGTTCAATCGAATGTAATTATTAACATAAGTAATAATAATTAGCATTGTTTCCTGCGTCAGTTGTTATTCATGGAAAACTGCTGGCTCTCTTCCATCTATTGGCTTCAGTTAAAAAAGGAAAATAGAGTCCCATTTTACGCTTTATCTCCCTGTCATTTTCCCTTTGCTCGAATCCTTCTAAGCCTAGCAGCTGGACCCTTAAGATGATCCTTATTGGACTTTTTTTTTTGGAAAATAAATGTTCCTCGTTCTAATTTGAAAGAGGAGCCATTCAGAGGTGGAAAGCCCCCAGTAGGCCAACTTTTCTATGAGAAGTTGTCTTGAAGCTCTATTTGTGCACTGTAAGCCCTTCGAGACGTTTTGCAAAACCTCTCCTGGTTTCTAGTGTCTCTCTCCCCCAACCCATCATCGGGACACACTGAGAGTCATGTTTCCAAAAAGCAAATCTGGTTTTTCAACTCCTTTTCTAGAAAACCTTGAGAGGCCTCCCACTGCCTTCGGCATAAAACCCAAATTTCTTGTCATGCCTTAATATTGTGACTCTTTTTTCCCCTTCCAGCCTTATCCCTCCTCATGACATCTCCTTCTACAGTCTGATTGTATTAAACTCCTTTTGCTTTTGCAGAGAGCCTGTCATTCTCAACTCAGGCCGTATCATGTGCTGTCAGTGAAATGCCCTCTTCCTCCCTAATTCAAGCCTCAGTGTAGGCAGACGTCCTAGGAGCTTTCCTGTCTTCCAAGGCAAGTGTGGTGCCCGATGTTAATTTTCGGGAAATGCAAAGCCTTATGAACTTGACTATTCTAGGTACTTCGTGTAAGTGGAATCATATTCTATTTGTCCTTTTGTGTCTGACTTATTTCACTTAGCATAGTGTCTTCAAGGTTCATCCATATTGTAGCATGTGTCGGAATTTCCTTCTTAAAAAATTTTGTTGTTGTGGTAAAATACACATAACACAATATTTACCATTGTAATAATTTTTTAAAATTTATTTTATAAAGCAAATTTGCATGTCATCCTTGTGCGAGGGCCATGCTAATCTTCTGTATGGTTCCAATTTTAGCATGTGTGCTGCTGAAGTGAGCGCCATTGTAACCATTTTTAAGTGTACAGTTCGGTGGTATTAAATGCATTCATATTGTGCAATGATCACCACCATCCATCTCCAGAACTCTTTTTATTTTATAAAAGTGAAACTCTGTCCCATTAAACGGTAACTCCCTATTCACCCCTTCCCCAGCTCCTGGCAACCACCACTCTCTTTTATGTCTTTATGGTTTCGACTCCTCCAGGTATCTCATATAAGTTACACCTGTGTCTCTTTAACACGCGGTTATAGTCCCGGGTCATGGAAAGGGGAAGGGGCAGAGCCTTTGGAGCTTATTGTAGCTTTGGAGCTTATGAAATATTTGGAAAAATCTTTGAGATAGACGTTGACTGGACACTCCTTGAACCTCATGGGACAGAGGGAACGTCGTAACATTTCCTACGACCATCCAGACCAAATCATCCTTTTTCTTTTCCGGGATCCCAGAATCACAGGGTCCACTAATATCAGGGATGCACCCAACGAATTACTCCTTTATGCACATTTTGCTCCATCAGAATGCTTCATGTTGTGTCGTTGTCATTTCATGTGTGTGGCCCCTTGATTATGCACTAATATTCTCAGCATTTAGCCCAGTGCCTGGCATACTGAGTAGGCACTTAGGGTTTGTTTCTTGGAATTTAGCCTGTTTCTAGGAAGTGTATCAGACACATGCAGAGTGGTTTATTTAGTATTTATACAACACACATTAGATGTAGCTTATGGGCAAGGAATTTCACTTAGCCTAATGTCTTCAAGGAATCATGCTGAGTAACTGTGTGGCTACTTGAATTTGGAGTCTCTACGACCTGTGGGCCAAATCCAGTGCTCTGCCAGACTTTGTAAACGAAGTTTTATGGGAATAATGCTACACCCACTTATTTACCTATCATTTCTGGCTGTTTTTGTGCTACATGGCAGGATTGAGCAGTTGTGACCGTGACCACATAGGCTGCAAAGCTTCAAATGTTTACCCTCTGGATCTTTACAAAAACGTTTGCTGACTCCTGGTCTAGAATGTCACTCCCAACACATTCATTCCTTTAACAAAAATTTATGGAGCACCTATGTGCTAAGGACTCTTCTAGGGATCCCCAGCTGGAAGCTGGACAGAGTCCTTCCACTCTGGAGCCTTATGGTCAAGTGGAGGGCGGGAGGCAGGAAGCAAGCGTATCACTGAGCTAACAGGAGGACTGTGTATTGCCCTGGTGCCCAATTGCTACAATGA
>NW_012145793.1:0-1167 GCF_000956105.1 Propithecus coquereli
TAATTATTAAATGTCCTAAAATTAAAGACTGACATAAGATGATATCTACAAGAGGACCTTAGAAATCTCCTACTTTAATTCTCTCATTTTATATTTCAATAATACGAGGCTCAGAGTATTGCATTAAATTGCCAATGTCATTAGGTTAGTGAGTGTCAAATCCAGGTCTCAGACACCAGTCTCCTGACACCCTGTTTAATTTTCTTCTTATTATATCACAGTACTGTTATAAACTAGAAAAATAAACCGCAAAATGATGGACCGAAATTGACTACAATGGCCTAGAAAAAATGGGAATAAACATGTATGCATATTTGTGTATAGTAGAGGTAGCAATTATTTGTATGACTGCAATGATTGTATTCAGTGCATAATCTATTAAAATATTTTGATTAGTAATCTGAAAATTAAAATGAGAATTGCATTTCTGAAATAGTCATTCATTATCACTACCAATAGGTAATGAAAATTAAACAGAAATGAACAATACTAATTAGAAATGATTTGTGAAATATTGTAGGTTTTAAAATATCAAATTTATGGTTTTACAAACTCAACTTGTAACAGTTACATTTTGCTGCATAATAAACCACCCAAAACATAGTGACTTAGTATTATATCCATCTATTTAATTCACAATTCTATAGAGCTCCAATTTGGCCTAGGATTAAGTGAGTGGGTCCATTATTTTCATCAGGGCTCATTCATGTATCTGAATCAGTTGGTGTTCAGATAGGAACTTTGCCTTTAGGGGTTGGCTGGCCTTTTCACTAGATTTACTGGGGCAAAACAGGGTCCTTGCCTTATCATCATCCAACAGGTTAGCTTAGATGTGTTCAGGTGGCAGCTAGGCAGGGTAATAAAAAAGACAGCAGAGCATTCAAAGCCTCTTGAAGCCCAAGTTTAAAACTAGCTCAGTGTTGCTCCTGACACATTCTGTGAGCCTAAACAAATTTCAAAGTCAATCCAGACTCAGATATTTAGGGAAAAAGATACTCTGAAACTTAATGGGGAGAAACTCCAAAGTCACATGTGAAGGGGGATGAATATGGTGGGTGGAGAACTGTAATCATTTTAAAATCTATAATACCACCCAAACCATGAACAACAAGCACATAAACACCTTCTATCTGTCTCTCTCTCTCTCTTTCACTTTCTCTTTTTATA
>NW_012145794.1:0-1463 GCF_000956105.1 Propithecus coquereli
AAATATTTATATACACATGATTACATTCCCAAAAAAGAGACAAGGCAAATATAATGTGAGGTCACTGACTGGATCTTAATTTAAAAAAACAAAACTATGAAGGATGTAATGGGGGTAAGCAGAGAATTTTGAATGCAGACTGCATATTAGATGATAGTGACATTATGATTTTTAAATTTTCTGAGTGTGATATGTTATATTCATATGGAAGAATACCTTTGTTCTTTGTAGTTACATGCAGAAATATTTAGGGATAATATTTCACAAGTTAAGAGTAAATTATTCTCAAATGTTTTTCAAAAAAACCATACTAATACTTATATAAACTGCTTAAGCAAAACGTTGCAAGGTATGTTACTATTCTTGTGGATATTCTATAGGCTTGATAGGTTTTCAAAATAAAGTGCTGGAAAAAAATTGATTCCTGAGTCCCACCCATAAAATTTCAGATTTAATTGGCTAGAGGTATAGCCTAAGCAAAGGGATTTTTTTGAAGCTCCCTAGATAATGCTTAGGTTGAAAACCACTGCAATATTTCAAAATTATTATTTTACAATTATTGGGGTGAGGGGAGTTACAACTCCTTGAGCATAGTAGTTCTTGAGCTCTAACTATATGCCAACATCTTTATAGGTGCTTAACATGTATAAATTGGCTACATCAATGAATAGCATAGGGTACAGGCTTGAGCAGATATTTGATGTTAGTCTTTTATTCATTTTCACAAGATGTATCTGTGCGTGATTTACTTTATACCAGAAACCCAAATGATTCCAACCCATAAATAAGCCCAGACCATTTAAAATAGCATCTGCCTGAAATATGTAAACTACTAGACCAGAGAGTTAAAATTTGAGAACCTTATGTGAAAAACACTCAAAATTATATGCAGTTGTGATATATATCACTGAAAGGGCAAGAGTTTTTCACACAAAAAATATATTAATGCAAGAAAAGAGATGATAAAATATGTACACAGTTATCCCAAACACTGAGGGAGTGACAGAAATATAAATTTCTAAAATAAATAGCTTAGTGAAAAAAAAAAAAACTTTGTGTCTGACCTTCATTCAGTATAAAAGCATAAAGGTGAAAATCTCAAATTTAGTTATATTTCATGTTACATTTTTAAAAAGTTTAATGGATGATATAATATCAAGGGAACTTTATATCTCTCTGGCCAAGTATAAAATTTAGATTTCATTTGGCCCTAATTTCAGGGATTTGTTACTTGTTACGGGAAAATTAGACAACATCTGAAGCTATAATTACATCTTATTTTTACCCTGACATTTGTCAGATAGTCAATGTCCTTGCTCTTTCCATGCTTTTGCATGTCAAAAATTAAATAAATTGAACAGTAATATTTCTATAAAAAGGAAGGTTACGAGAAGAATAGAAAATACTCTTCAATATAGCAGATTTACAGACAATCTCTACATTTTTATAGTCTCAAACAACAT
>NW_012145795.1:0-2086 GCF_000956105.1 Propithecus coquereli
CTCAACTCCGTTATGAATCCCAGTACATTTTCTCCCAGGGTCCTGCATGAGGAGTCAATGGAGAATTATGAGAGATGGGGATATCTGAAAGACCAAACCCATTTGCTTTTTTTAGTTCAGAGTCAGAAAAAGAAGTTTCTTACAGAAAGACAGGCACTGATGTCCATGGTGTAAGTAGACTTTTTCTTTCGCCATTTACTGTAAGTCCCAGAGAATGATAAATCACTTCCTGCTGAAGATGAGTGTTTGAGGCTACATTGGAGTATGGTCAAGTGATTAAAAAAAATTAAGCAAGTGTACAGGAAAAGATCATTATAATAACTGATAATAAGAATACATTCAAACCTTATTAATCATAAAAGAAAATGTATGACAATGATTTAAGAATATCTCATGGAACAGACAGGGTAACTAGATCCATGAAGATGGGAAAGATACTGCCACTGGTAGATATGTCACCTGAAGCAGAGAGCAGTAGAGAAATTCTTTGGCTTCTCCCTTTTTCCAGCCCTCCAATCTGCTACAGCCTCTGAGTGGACAAACTTGATTGGAAAGCAAGAGAGCCTACAAAATACAGAACATAACAGTCAGTTCATCCAGGAGCAAGGACAGTGCAGGAAACAGATTTGAGGACATAGATGCAATGACATATATTTCTGTCTAAAGAAACACCTATGAATTTATTTTAGGAAAAATATGTGGCAGTAGTTCAGGAAATCACATTTGAGAGTACTATTTAAGTGACAAAGTCTTTCTAAGGAAAATTTTAAAGGTTATAAGACAGTGAGATACCTATGTAAAAATAGATAAACCAGGAGTAGATACCTAAAATAACGGTCTTCTTCAGTTATCACATGTAGGTTGGGCATATGTTGATATTAATAATGCTTATGAAATGCATTTTCACACATTTTTTATATAATTGCCCTACTTACCCAGGTACCTTACAGCCTTTTGAAAACATTTCCCATCGGTTAGCACATCATGTTGAACTGAATGTTTGTGCATGAATTTGCGTGTCTGATTCTTCTTAAGACAGCAAATCTACCTAGTTTGTATTTACTGTATGAAGACAGTTAGCCTCCTGTGGCAGAAACATATTGAAAGAGAATAAAATGTAGCTAGTTTCCATCTACTTCTTAATGCCTCTCGGTTAGCTTTTTAAACTGTAAAGAATTCTGACACAACTAAGAAATTCTAGTACAACAAAGGTTCCTCTTTTGTAGCATCCAGTGGAAAATAACTCCAGAATTTATTATTCCCATTTTTATTATACTCAGAACAGAATTAGATAATCAAGAGTCCAACATTTCTCTTTTCAGTTTTAGGATATTGAGATATTTTAGACATCACCAACAAACGTGAACCACTGTTCTGCTTTAAAACACTGTCAGCATATCAATACTCAAACAACCCAACTCTTAGAATAGTAGAGAAAATAAAGGAAAATGCTTTCCTTTATTATTATTTTTTCCTTTATTATTATTATTTTTTCTACTATACTTCTGTGTTGGATAGTGTGGCTCTAAAGAGAAGTCAGGACTGGGCAGGTAGGAAAAAATCTGGAAGACCTGAAGGCACTGAGAAGTACGTCAGAGATTCCTAGTTACAGAGAGAGAAATTATGGTGTTAACACTGTGAGATGGCTGTGAGATCCGATAGGATTCATAACGGAGAAGAAGGGGTATTTCATCTGAGAATCAAGCCCAGAGATACATTTATTTACCTCAATATACTCTGTTAAAATAACTACTAGAAACAGTAATGCTTCCCTAATATCAAAGTATCTGAAAGTTTTAGAAATGTCAGGCCAGATTCCTTACGAAGATTTCTGTGCTCAATGATTTCTAACTCAGTTTTGCCAGTCAGAGCAGGCTATGGTGAATTATTTGTTAGAAGAAATATAAGTGACTATAAAAGAATGGGTTGGATTTTTACAAAGATGCTACTTAGGCTTCCAAAGAAGTCTGAACCCTTCAACATAGGTGCTTATTGTAAAGTTGTTTCTGTTGCTTTAAATGTTCAAATGTTTCTGTATTGGACTTGCCTTTTAAGAAGGCTTGCAAGAAATAACATCATTTTTCTT
>NW_012145796.1:0-7576 GCF_000956105.1 Propithecus coquereli
GGCTGAGCAACCCTAAACTGAAAATCTATAGTGTTACAAAATCCTAAACCTTTTGAGCACTGACATGATGCCACAAAGGGACAATTTCCACATATGACCTCACATGATGGGCTGCAGTTAAAACACAGTCAAAACTTTGTTTCATGCACAGAATTATTAAAAATATTGTATAAAATTACTTTCGGGCTATGTCTCTGAGGTGTCTATGAAACATAAATGAATTTCATGGTTAGACTTGGGTCCCATCCCTACAATATCTCATTACATATATGCAAATATTCCAAAATCTGAAAAAATCTGAAATCCAAAACACTTCTGGTCCCAACTATTTCAGACAAGGGATACTCAATCTGCATTAATGAAAAGGATGACTATGCCACACACATCTCAGATTTTAATTTATAAAACAAGTATAGAGGATATTCATTTTAAGACTCAAAATTCATGCCCTTATTAAGGAATTAACGATATCTAAAATAACTTATTTCTTCCTCTATTCCTTTTATTTATGTAGAATGAAAAGGAAAATATATATAACTCTTTCCCATATTTCTATACAAATAAATATATGCATACATCTTGTACATGCATACAAATGCAATGTTTTCATTGTAAGCTTTAAAGCAGTCCTAACATTGTTAGGGCAGTTAACTGATAGTTATTAAACTAAAAAATATATTTGAGCAAAGTTGAGATATTAAGGAATGATGACTAGCAAAAATTTAGTTAATATTCAATTTCTTAGTATCATTTTTCAGTGTTTAATACCTGTCTCCTATGAACTCTCACACTGTGATAGACTAAATTATGCACAATCTACGTCCACAGTATTGCTATGGCCTCTACTGGGTGGAGTGTACTTCTCTGCCTCTTGACTTTATATTGACCAATGATAAATGGACAGAAGTGACAAAATTTGCCAGTTAAAAACCTAGGCCTTACAAGGGCTTAAAAGGCCCTCTGGAGACCCTGCCATCACCAAAAAAAAGAGTATCCATGCACTAGGTTGCTCCCTAATCCAAAAGCAAAGATCAAAGTCACATGGAGTACAGCCAAGCCTACCTAGCCACACATGTGCAATGAGAAGCAGAGGTGTCAACTCACATACAAATGCTTGTTGCCCCTGAACTACAAATTATTTGCTATGCAGCAATAGCAAAATGAGTTATAGGCAAAGTACCATCATTGACACCAATGTTGAAACGTCAGCAATATAAAATTCGTTCTCTTACCATAGAATCAAAGGCCTTGATTTCCAAACTTAACACCAAGTAGAAATAAAATGGTTAAGGTACACATCACTGAAAAAAATTAGAACTTTCCTTTGACTATCCCTCATATGCAATCATAGTCCTGGCTGCTGTGACAAATGACAGAAGCAGAGGATCAAATAATGTATATTTTATAACTCCAATTCATTCTTTATATTAATAAACACGAAGGGGTATGTGTGTGAGGAACACTGTAATTAATAATGGCAAATCCTCCAAATGTGAAAATTCAATCAAACTTGAATGGTAAATACTGAGTTTTTCCAATGCTTAGCACTTAAATATGTGGTTTGTAGATTGGCCTAAAAGAGTAAAGAAAAAAACACATCATCCAACATAAAAATACAATAGAAATCCCTTAGAATACTTTTTTAATGAATGATTTAGGTAAAACGGAAGTCTTTGAAAATACAGTCTCTAAAACAACCATGATGTTTTTATGTAAGTCAACTGCTATGAATATTTTTCTTTCTAAGCAACTACACAAATGTATAGGGCTTGCCAAAAGGGTCTAAGGTAAACTACAACAAAAGCACACATGAAATAAAAACCAAAACTAAACTGTTAGATAACTAAGAAGATAATTGTGATAGTGTCCGAAACACAATCAGATAATCGCATAAAAAGACAATCAGATAATCTAGGCTGGGCTGATTAAATGAACACAGACCTTTATTCTGAACTTCAAGTCAGCCAAAATTAAAATTTAAAGAAAACATATTGGTTATAAGGCTCCTATTGTTTTACCTAATAAAATGAAGCACAACAGTTCATCAGGAAAGTGTAACTTTTTTCCTATCTTTGAAAGGATGGTGTCATGTAGGGCTTTTTGAAAAGAGAAAAATGAGCATTTTAACTGATTATTATTCTGGAAAGTCAATCATCTAAGAACCCAAAGTAAAGGCTGGATATGCCATACTCCCATCACAACAGCTAGTAAAAAGAAAGAAAGCAGCATATACTATGTTTCAGGGAACACAAATTGCAAAACGTGTTTATAGGTAGAGTCAAATCAAAAGGATACTGCATAGACTAAATCTGGGAAATCACTGAGTTAAACAAAATTAAATAGTTTCTTTATTGTAGGACTACTCAGAGCCTTCGATATAGTACATATACTGTTAAGTACCAATAATACCACATCCCTCACTTATTTAACTTTAGCACCTTTTTCTCAAGAAGCATCTGAAAGGAAGCCTTATTCAGAACATGTTTTAGAAAATGCAAAAGTAGAGGAACAAACTAGCTCCTCACAGCATATCATTTAAATCATCAAAGTTATTAGTATTGTTGTAGTCTCACTGTAATTATGACAACTACAACTTGAGAGTCTACCAAGTGCGCAGTATTATGCACATACTTCATATCTACTTAAACAGAACAATTTGTCAATCCCTGAAAGCATTATCCCACCTCCTCACATTTGTATCCTTAGCAATGACAATTCCATCCACAAAGAATCATCTCCCCAGTCTGACAGGTAAACAACCCTCCACAAAGAACCCTTTCCCCAGTCTGACAGGTAAACAACTACTAAAGCTTCAAGCTTCACAGTATCTTCAATTTATTTCACTTATCTCATTATAAACTATCTGCTTCTAATTTACACATTTGCCTCCCATATAAGACAGATGTTTAAAGGACAAGGGTTACTGATCATTTGTTAATAGTTTTATTGAGATATAACCCACATGCCATATAATTCATCCACTTAAATTGTACCATTCAACCATTTTTAGTATATCCAGAGTTGTGCAACCATCAACTTAATCTAATTTCAGAACATTTTCATCACCCCACAAATCAGCCCTGTATCCATTAGAAGTCATTTCCCTATCCTAACCCTACTTGCTCCCTACCCTCAAACCACCAATCTATTTTATTTCTATAGATTTGCATATTCTAGACATCTCAAATGAATGGAATCATGTAGTATGCAGTCTTTCATGACTGGCATATTTTACTTAATGTTATCAAGGTACATCCATGTTTTAGCATAAGATCAGTAATTCATTCCTTTTCATTGTTAAATATTATTTCATTGTATGACTACTCTACACTTACTCTCCATTCACCAGGATATGTCGGTCATTTCTACTTTTTGACTATTATAAATAAGGCTGCTATGAACATCCATGTACAAATTTTGTGTGGACTTCCATTTTCAATTCTCTTTACTCTGCTTCCCTGGAAGTGGAATTGCTGGATCACATGATAAATCTATGTTTAGCCTTTTGGGGAACTGCTAAAATGTTCTCCAAAGTGTCTGTGCCATTTTACATTCCCATTAACAATATAAGAGGGTTCCAATCTCTCCACATCATCCACTTTTGGTATCTCTCTTTTTGATCATAACTAGTGGGTGTGAAGTAGTGTATCACATTGTGGTTTTGATTTGCATTTCCCTTATGGTTAATGATATGGAGCATCTTTTCATGCGTCTATTTGGCCATTTGTAAATCTTTGGAGAAAAGCCTATTCCAATCTTTTGCCCATTTAATTGGGTTATCTCTTTATTACTGGCTTACATGAGTTCTGTATATATTACAGATACAAATAACTTATCAGATGCATGATCTGCAAAAATTTTCTCCCATTCTGTGAGTGAGCTGTCCTTTCATATTTTTGAAGGTGTCCTTTAAAGCTGCAGTCCCCAACCCCCAGGCCATGGACCAGTACCAGGGGAATAGGGACACACAACAGGAGATGAGGGGCAGGCAAGCAAGCAAAGCTTCATCTGTATTTACAACTGCTCCCCATCACTGGCATCAGCGGATAAGCTCTGCCTCCTGTCAGATCAGCAGTGGCATTAGATTCTCATAGAAGCAGGAATCCTACTGTGAACTGCATAAGCAAGAAATCTAGGTTGCCGGCTCCTTATGAGAATCTAAGGCCTGACGATAAGCTAAGGTGGTGATGCTAGTGCTGGGGAGTGGTTGCAAATACAGATTATCATTAGCAGAGAGGTCTGACTGCACAATAAATGTAATGCGCTTGAATCATCATGAAACCATGATGCACCCACCCTCATCCCCACCTCGAGGTCTACGGAAAAACTGTCTTCAATGAAACCAGTCCCTGATGCCAAAAAGGTTGGGGACTGCTGTTTTAAGGCACAAAAACTTTTACTTCTGGTGAAGCCCAATTTACCTTTCTTTTTGTTTTTGGTAACTTGTGCTTTGGGTATCATTATCTGACAATGCTTTGCCTAACCCAAGGTCATGAACATATATTCCTATATTCCTAAGAATTTTATGGTTTTAGCTCTTACATTTAAATCTATGATCTATTTTAAATTAATATTTGTGTATGGCATGAGGAAGGGGTCCAAATTATTTCCTTTGCATATTATCCCAGCATCATTTGTTGAAATAGCTATTCTTTCCCTACTGAATTATTTTAGAACCCTTATCAAAAATCAATTAATTATAAATGTGAAGGCTTATTTCTAAATTCTGAGTTCCATTTTTTTGACCTATATGTCAGTCCTCATGCCAGTACCATACCGTGTTGATTATTGCAGCTTAAAAGTCAATTAAAGTGAGCTCTCCAACTTAGTTCTTCTTTGTCAAGGATGTGTTGCCAGGCCAAGCACAGTGGTTCACCCCTGTAATCCCAGCACTCTGGAAGGCTGAGACAGGAGGATCACTTAAGGGCAGGAATTTGAGATCAAGCCTAAGCATTACAGAAAGAACTCCACTCTCCAAAAAACGTTTAAAACTTAGCCAGGCATGGTGGCACGCACCTATACTCGTAGCTATTGGTGAGGCTGAAGCAGGAGGATTGCTTGAGCCCAGCAGTTTGAGGTTACAGTGAGCTCTGATTGTGCCACTGCACTCCAGCCTGGGTAACAAAGTGAGATCTCATCTCTCTAAAAAAACAAAACAAAAAAGATTGCGTTGGATTTGGGGGCCCATATGACCCAGAATATGAGCCGCTTCCATGCCAGAATCTGTCATTTACGTATAAATTTTGTATCAGCCTACCCGCTTCTACAAAAAAGCAGGTGTAACTTTGATAGCAACTATATTGAATCTGTAGATAAATACTATCTACAGAGAGTATTGGCTATACTGCCAGCTTAACAATATTGCTTTCTACTCCATAAGCTTGGATGTCTTTCCATTTATTTGAGCCTTGACTCAACAATGTTTTGTAGTTTTCAGTGTATGTTCTTTGGTTAAATTTACTCCTACGTACTTTATTCTTTTTGGTGCTATTTTAAATATTGATTTCATTTTCAGATTGCTCATGGCTAGTGTATAAAAATAAAATGGATTTTCGCATATTAATCTTGTATCCTGGAAACTTGAACTCATTTTTAGCTCTAATATTTGTTTTGTGGATTCCTAAAGACATCCTATTTGCAAGATAATGTTGCCTGCAAATAGTTTTAGTTCTTCCCTTGCAATCTGGATACCTTTTGTTTCATTTTCTTGCCTAACTGCCCTGGCTAGAACCTCTAGCACAATCTTGAAGAGAAATGGTAAGAGAGGATACCCTTTCCTTGTTCCTAATCTTAAGGGGAAAGCTTTCAGCCTTTCCCCATTAAGTATGATGTAGGCTATGAGTTTTTTATAGATGCTTTGTATCAGGTTGAAGAAGTTCCCTTCTATTTATAGTTTCTGAGTATTTTAATTCTGAAAAGGTATTGGATTTTGTCAAATGTTTTTTGTGTCTAATGAGATGATGATGTGGTTTTTGTTTTTTATTGTATCAATAAGGTGTGTAACATTAATAGATCTTTCAATGTTGAATTAAGCTTGCACTGCTGAGATAAATCTCCCTTAGATTTGGAATATATTTTTTATATGTTGCTAGCATTTTGTTGAGGATTTTTGTATCTATATTCATAAGAGATATTAGCCTGTACCTTTCCTGTGATTTGTTTTTGGTATCATGGTACTAACTTCATAAAGTGAATTGTGAAATGGGGAAGTGAAGGGCTCAGTAACTGGAAGGGAACGTGAGGAGGAATTCTGAGATGAAGGCAATCCTCTCTTTCTTGGTCTACATGCTGGTTTCATGAGTGTGTTCAGTTTCTGAATATTCACTGAGGTCTGTACTTAAGATCTGTGTTCTTTTTGTGATGTATATGTCACCAAGTTTTTTTTTAGAAAAAGGAAAATAATCACTGACATATTTATAAATTTGTTCTTGAAAGAATCCTTTTCAAAATTACTTATTAGACATTCTGAAAAATGACTATCAGTACTCATCTGAAGTATCATAGTCCTGAAAGGAAAAGAATGAGGAATTGTCACAGACTGGAAGAGACTAAGATGACAGAACATGTAAATGCCATGTGACATATAGACTGATTTCCAGAAGAGAAAAATGCCATTAGGGAAAATCTTGTGAAATTTAAATAAGGACTACAATTTAATAGTATTATAAAACATGGTATTTCCTGGTTTTTATAATCACACTATGGTTAGGTAAGTTGTTAACATTACACGAGTTTGAGTCTTGAAGAGCATACATGAATTCTCCATACTGTTTTTGCAACTTTCCTGAAAGGCTAAAATTATTTCAAAATAAAAACTTTTAAAATACATTACATTGTGATTAAATAATTCATTTACCTACCTCAATATTCAATAGGTTAAAAAACTTACAAAAAGAAATACAAATGGAAAAGTCTCCCTCCTACTACTGTCTGCTAGCTATCCACTTCCCTTAGTGGAAGGCAAACAATGTTATTTGTTCTTGTATATCCTTCCAGGAATTTTTGTGTGTGTGTATATGCAAGCAAATACATATGTAGCAGCTATGTATATTATATTCTCCCAAAGCTTAGAAATAGCTTTTTCTAAGAGCAACTCTAGTCACAGAACTTATGCTAAGAAGGCACTGAAAGATTCTGCTACCAAATTTATCAAATTTAAATAAATAGCCTAAAAGTTTAATAAAAATATTGTTTAAATAAACATACTATGCAGACATATAAATAGGATACTATAACACAGCTAAGTGGTGTTTATTCCAGAAACACTAGTACCATTTTAACATTCAAAAGTTAATGGGGGCAAGGCACAGTGGCTCATGTCTGTAATCCTAACACTTTGGGAGGCCAAGGTGGGAGGATCGCTTGAGGTCAGGAACTCGAGACCAGCATTGTGAGACCCCATCTCTACAAAAAATAGGAATTAGTCAGGTGTGGTGGCACATGCCTATAGTCCCAGCCTCTTGGGAGGCTAAGGCAGGAGAACTGCTTGAACCCAGGAGTTTGAGGTTGTAGTGAGCTAGGATTACGTTACTGCACTCTAGTGATGTCATCCTGGGCAACAGAGCTGAAAAAAAAA
>NW_012145797.1:0-1277 GCF_000956105.1 Propithecus coquereli
TCCTGTTCTCTTTTGGTTACCATGTATATCAAATATCCATTCACTTTCAGCCTATCTATGTCCTTAAATCGAGTGAGTCTTTTGTAGACAGCATATAGGTTTTTTTCTTTTTTTCTTTCTTTCTTTTTAAAAAAATCCATTCGGCCATTCTATGTCTTTTGGGAAGTTTAATCATTTACATATGAAGTAATTAGTGGTAGGGAAGGACTTACTATTGCCATTTTTTTAATTGCTTTTTGTCCAATTTGCAGCTATTTTGTCTCTTTTCTTCTCTTGCTGTATTCCTTTATGTTTCATGGATTTTGTAGTGACATGCTTTGCTTCCTTACTGATTTTATTTTGTATATCTTCTATGCTTATTTTCTTTATGGTTATCGTGGGGCTTACATAAACATCATGTAACAATATTTTAAGTTAATAACAACTTACATAAACTTCAGTCACACCCATAAACTCTTTCACTTCTCCCTCCTCTTTATGTTATTGATGTCACAAATTACATCTTTTTTATATTGTGCATCCATTTACATATTTTTATAGTTACGATTATTTATACCTTTTTCTTCTAACTCCTAAACCAGAATTAAAAGTGATTTATGCACCACTGTGACAGTATTACAGGATTCTGTATTTGTCTCTGTACTTACTTTCACCAGCAAACTTTATACTTTCATGTGCATTCATGTTGCTGTCTGGTGTCCTTTCATTTCAACTTGAGACTCTCTTTAGCATTTCTTGTAAGGCAGTTTTAGTGGTGATGAACTCTCGACTTTTGTTTATCTGGGAATGCCTTTATTTCTCCTTAATTTTTGAAAGGTTAGTTTTACCAGATGCATTCTTGGTTGGCAGTTTTATTTTTTTCTTTTCATTCAGCACTTTGAATATATTATCTCACTTCCTTCTGGCTTGCAGGATTTCTACTGAGAAATTTGCTGATAGTCTTATGGGCGAGGGTCCCATAACAATCTCATGCTTCTAAATTAATTTGTTTATCAAGGACTTGAACTCTGAAAGAGAGAAGAGAAAACATTGAGTTTTAGGAAGCCAAGTCTTGAGACAGTCAATTATAGGGTACTTACCAGTTTTTGTTAAAATTTAAGGTAAAGTCTGAGCATTCATTCTCTTTTCTACCTCTGAAGGGTAGAAGGTTCAAGAGCAGGAGGATCAAGAGCTGGTAATGACATCTCCAGGAAATATTTAATAAATACATATATATGTTATTTCACTAGGAAAATGTCAGCCCATACTTTATGAAAAAAATATTTCCATATTTATAT
>NW_012145798.1:0-2430 GCF_000956105.1 Propithecus coquereli
TTACATAACAGACTATATTTTATTTGTCCAAAATCACACCAATAATAAATGCCAGGTCCATATTCTCAGAGTCCAAAATGTGTACTTATTTCAGGTCATAAATTTGACTTAGAGATTCATAAACTGGATGTGAGTTTATGACAAAAAGACAGCTACAGTATCTTAAGAATCATGCATTAACCATCAATATAGTTAAGTTTTCAGGCCACATCTAGTCTGATTCCATTCTAATCCACAAACAATTCTCCCTTTACGTATACTATATACCTGGCATGGAAATTCATTATTTCCTTTGATTTGTACAGTAATATTGTGAGGCAAGAAAGCAGGTATATTTTGTGCTCGATGTGTAAGGGAACCAAAATTGTGCGAAGCTAAATGATTTAACCAAGGTCACAGAGCTAGATAATGACAAAGACAGAGACAGAAACTGGGACTTCTGACTGAACATATTGTGTTTTCTACTACACCAGGCATCGTGAAATTAATTAAAGATGTCCATAATGGACTAGGATGTGTGGGTACAGATGATTGTTGAAAAAAGTTATGAAGTAACCAACGCCCTCATCTATAATTATTTTTGTCAATATTCTTTATATGCAATATATTTGACACAATTCCAGATTTATAAAACTGAGAGATAATATTTCAATTAAATAGAAATCTATATAACTGTTTCTTTAAAGTTTATTAGATAACACAATGTATCTTAATAACACATTCAGTATTTCACATCTCTTGTAGTCAGGCAAGGCTTCCTAATTTATGACCCAAATTCCTGCTGCTCCAGTTTCCACCACGTTCCCTCACGCCCTGCCCTCTATGGAAAAAGAAACAAACACAAAAGCTTCTTGTACATTTCCTTTCATCTATATAATCATGACTAAATTATTGAAAGAAAGCTTCACTATTCTAAATCTTGCTTTCATATTCTGACATTGTCACCTATTCTGCTTAGATCTCTCTTTATAACAAAAATACCTTTATTTACTCCATTCTTGTATTACCTGAAAGACAAGGTCATTTGAAACAAATTTTTAATTACTTATGTACCTTCTTTTCTCAAGAATATCACAAACTGGTAATCATGTTGAAATAACTTCGACTTCCCTGTGTGACTGTAAATATTTGAGTAATGCATATTTAGTAAGACCCTTTATTAAAACTGAAAACTAAAAAGAGTCAAACTTCAGTTCCTGTAGGCTCAACTCCAGATGCCCAAAAGAAATTTTCAAGAACTATATTTCAACTATTATGACTGTGTAACAAATTACCCCAAAGCATGATGGGGTACAACAACCATTAATTATGCTTAAGGATTCTATGAGTCAGGAATTTGGATAGGGTACAAGATGGAAAGCTTGTCCCTACTCTACAATGTGGAGCTGTAAGATCAAAAAATTGGGGGCTGGTATCATTTGAAGGCTCACTTACTCAAAGGTTTAGTGTTTGATGCTGTTGGCTGGGAGCCTTGAAGCCCACCATATAGGCTGTCCATATGGTCTCTCTACATGGGCCGGTTTGGGTTTTCTCACAGCATGGAAGCTGGAACCCAAGGGCAAACATCCCAAGAGTGAGAGAACCAGGGTAAACTGTAATATTTTCTGACCCAGCCTTGCAAGTCACACATTGTACACTCTATTGATGGAAGCAGACACAGCCTCTGGCCAGATTCCAAGAGAGGAAATGACTACTTTTTCACTTCTTCAGTTACAATGTAAGAAGTTAATATGGAAAATGTGTATATATAAGTGAAATCATATTTGGAGCATTTCATCCGCCACAATAAACTTGCTGGCCATACATTTCACACGCAATAAACATTCATATTTAGCACAAAGATTTCCCATTATAGTAAGAGAGCCAGGATCAAGGTCTTGAATTTCATCATCTAGATCAGGTCCAGGTGTGGCTGAAGATCTTCAAGTGTGGTTCCTCGAGTCCAGATCCTCTAGAACATTCTCTCAGGCCAAGAACCTTTACACTAAAAACAAGTTATCTTCCCCCTATATCCCCAATACACAATGGTTAAACAAGTATAGGATAACCACTATGGACCCTTCAGTTCAAAAATGGGAAATACTGGAGGCACACAGGAGTAACTGGAGTCAATAGTCTATAGCAATTCTGAACTCCAGCCAGGCACCTATTACTAATTCTTTGATTAGGGCTCTATTTTCCTGCCTGGGAATGATTCTTGGATCCACCCCCTGGATGCTTAGTCCCACCTTCTGAGTCATCCTTTCTTTTCTATAGAAAAGGACCCTGTGTTTGCAGATTGGTAATTATTGCAGCTTGCTTCTTACATGCATATATTAAGGGATCAAATGGCTTCTTTTCATTTTGTACTTCCTCCATCCCTTTTAGTACAAGGTGATATAATTCTTTTAAAATCATCATGGATGATTATAAATAAATTTATGTTCTACT
>NW_012145799.1:0-1218 GCF_000956105.1 Propithecus coquereli
CATGCCTGTAGTCCCAGCTACTTGGGAGGCTGAGGCAGAAGGATTGCTTGACCCCAGGAGTCTGAGTTGCTGTGAGCTAGGCTGACGCCACGGCACTCACTCTAGCCCCGGCAACACAGTGAGACTCTGTCTCAAAAAAAAAAAAAAAAGAAAGAAAATCAAAAAAACTATATATAGTATTTTAAAGGAAGGGACAGCTGCATTGGAAAGACTTAGGCATGCTTAAAGTAAGAGTCCAGAGAAATGGGAGTTGATGGTGACTGAGCAGGGCTGGTCACAGGTATCGCCAACAGTGGGTGTGAAACGTTGCCTACTGAAGACTCGTTAGCAGGATGCATTTTAAATAGGTCAGACTCTTGCCCTAAGTGGCGATTTTTAAAGAATGTTAATTTTCTTTATTTCTTGAATAGATGATACATGTTCATGGTTCAGAATTTTCAAATACAAAATGGTGTAGACTGAGTAATAAATCTTCCTCCAACTCCTGACACCAGTTGACCAGGTCATCGCTCTGAAGGCAATGAAGTATCTTCATAAAACTTTTTATGATATTTATACATACAAATATATGTTTATCTCCTTTGATGCACGTGGTTATGTACCACAAATCCACAATTACTATCCAAAACCTTTTGGATCCAGAGATGTTTTAGAATTTAGAACTTACTGGATTTTAGAACAGCCATATGTTGCATATAGCACAAATTACATAATATCCCCAGGAGCTCTGAGCAGCACAGAGTAATCAAACACATTAATTCTCCAGGGAAACTGAATAGTCACACTAAGTGGGATAAAGAAGGACCATAAATAGCCTCATGTCAATTGCATTCAGGTGTTACCGCCAAGTTTTGGCAGTAAACTTACAAAAGGAAAACTTGGGTTTTTAAAGCTTTCTAGATCTTGGAATTGCAGATAAAGGATTGTAGCTCAGAATACACAGACTGTACCCTGGTTTTTCTTTTTTTATTAACAATATACTGTATGTTGGAATTCATTCCATATCAGTACATAAAGAGCTTCTTCATTGTATAAGCAATTAAAACTGGCTCACCTGCCAGACATGTAGAAAATAATTTAAATACATATAGTGGTCTCTGTGAGTATGAGAGATTCATATACGTGTGTATGTGTGTGTGTGTATATATATATATGTGTGTGTGTGTGTGTGTGTGTGTGTACCTTAATAGCAGATCAGGTCTAGATGGAAGTCACTGA
>NW_012145800.1:0-1161 GCF_000956105.1 Propithecus coquereli
CCCCGTCTCTACTAAAAATAGAAAGAAATTAATCGGACAACTAAAAATATACAGAAAAAACTAGCCGGGCATGGTGGCGCATGCCTGTAGTCCCAGCTACTCGGGAGGCTGAGGCAGTGGGATTGCTTGAGCCCAGGAGTTTGAGGTTGCTGTGAGCTAGGCTAATGCCACGGCACTCACTCTAGCGAGGGCAACAGAGTGAGACTCTATGTCTCAAAAAAAAAAAAAAAGTTGAGCCAATGTTAACAACAAGAGACAAATTAAAACAGGGGGCAGTAGTATTCAGGTTAATCCAGAAGGAGTTTGCTCTAAATAAATGATGACAGTAGGGACATTTGGAAAGTCAGTCACAGGTACTACTAATGGCATATATTGGTTATGAATAGATTTAGGAATCATATGGCAGATCTAAAACAATTATATAAGTTTCCTCCAGTTGCAACACTTTGGGATAGTTTAACCACACTGGGACAAAGGAACAATTTAAGGAAGAAAATGAATTTCATTTTCAAAACCAGACTATTAACCCAACAGTTCTGCAAAGTCCTAAAATAGCAATTATTCCCCAAAGAAGCAGTAGTGGTCCAAGAATTTCAGCAAGGTGTGGTATAGGCCTGAAGCAGGCTAGGTCCAGGGTTTTGGGATTAGTTGTCTTCCTCAGAGGCATTTTTCTCTTCTTTTTCTCATCCTTGCATAAATTTAACTTAAGCCAGAGATTACCCTCTGATGAAACAGTCTACTCATAAGATTGAGCCTTTTTTAAAATGATAATTATGGACTCATGACACCTTTTTAATTTTGCAGTTCAGGGATTAGTGAGAGTACCTGATAAAGACTTCTCCAGTAAGATTGAAGAGAATCCTTAAAAAGATGTCGCTTTCAGGACATAAAATCACCTGGCTTTAAGTTGTGAAATTTTTTTTTTTTTTTTTGAGATAGAGTCTCACTGTGTTGCCCTGGCTAGAGTGCTGTGCCATCATCCTAGCTCACAGCAACCTCAAACTCCTGGACTCAAGCAATCCTCCTGTCTCAGCCTCCCGAATAGCTGGGACTACAGGCATGTGCCACCATGCCCGGCTAATTTTTTTTTCTATATATATTTAGTTGTCCAATTAATTTCTTTCTAATTTTAGTAGAGACGGGGGTCTCGCTCTTGCTCAG
>NW_012145801.1:0-879 GCF_000956105.1 Propithecus coquereli
AAATTCAAGGTCGATGATAGCAGATGGCTCCTTTTCTGAAATTGGTAGTCACCCTGTTTTCTTTCATTTACCCTTTTATAAAGATGAAGTTGATCCCTTTAAATATCTCACAAGCAATTCTCATCCAGTTCACAGACACACGTATGGACAAATGTAGAAATAATCGAAAGTAATTTCACTATCACATATAATTACATTCATGAGCAAGAAATAAATTATTCACATACATTTAAAAGGTCATTTTCTTATCTACCTAGAAATTCCACTGTGAATTTGTCTCACAAATGAGCTTGATTATATGCATATATGTAAAATTACAAGTGTAGAATTCATTGAAGCTTTGTTGATAATAGTAAATAGTCAAAGACTTTTAATGAGATATAGCTACCCACAAGTGACTAATGAAATTAGAATGTATCCATAAACAGAATGCTATGTAGCTATTACAAAGACCTTGATATATATATGTGTCGACAAACACACACACACACACACACACACACACAAATACCAACATACATTTAACAATTTTAAAAAAGAAAAACAAGATGTGGAGCATTGCAGAGAAAGTGAAGACTAACTTAAATAAAGGCATTTACTTTATTTAAAAAGACATCTCTAAAAATGAGTAAGAGTGGTCACCTCTCAGGAGGAATCAAGACCAGAGTACATGGTGTTTTACCGTTTTTGTTAAATCTGAATTTTGACTTTGTACAAAAGGCCCATTTCCTGAGGAAATTCATATTAACATCATGAATGAAGGCAGCATTCATGATTGATGTCAAAATATGTTGCCAAAATTGCAGTACCATCTTTCCAAAAAATTATTTTGAGCATTGAATATTTGTTATATTTTCTTACAAATATGTCAAAAGAAAT
>NW_012145801.1:2094-2648 GCF_000956105.1 Propithecus coquereli
GGATCTCAGCAAGAGACAAATGGCACATTCAAACAGGGTAATTGAGGGGAGCTTAATTAGACATTACAGTAGGTACAGAAATGGAGATGGGGCAAGGAATGGTGAATCCAAGAGGAGTTATTATCACATCTGAACCTGAATGGGCAGGAAGGGAGAGCAGAGATTAGTTGCAGTGGTAGGAGAAGACCACCCAACAGGAGCTGTGTCCTTCTGTGCAGAAACACGGCAACCCAAAACAGGGAGAGAACCTGGGAAGTGGACACCCCAAACTCTTCTCTCATCCTATAAACTCCTATTAGTATCTCAGATTGGCTGAATACACTAAGAAGTTAAAAGAGAGCTTGTTGATACAAACTATGACAGTCAGCAGGTAGACACAATTCACATGTCTGGGAGGCCAAAAATATACATCACATAAATTTTTTGTATATTACAAGTATTTCTGAGCTTAAAAAGTCTCACACCTGCTCTTCTTTGTCAATGACTTTGTGTGGATAGATAGACAAGCAATGAGGGCTTGCTATGTTTGTAAAAAAAAGTACTTTTTGAAATAT
>NW_012145801.1:4173-4837 GCF_000956105.1 Propithecus coquereli
AAAACAAACAAAAAACCTAGTTAAGTAAGAAGCTCCTATGAGACTCCAAACAAACAAGAGGTGAGTTTGCTAGATTGAGGGTTGCAATAGTGGAGGCGCTAAACAGTGCAATAGGTTTGCAGTATAATTAGAGTCAAAAGAACTCGTCGATGGATTGGGTGCACCCTGCATGCCACATAGGCTGCCAGGGAAAGAATGGATTAAGCACGATTTCAAGGTTTCTGGTCTGAGAAAGATGGTAGGTAGTGGTGCCATCTATTAAAATGGTGTAGACTGGAGATAACTAGATTTGGGAGGAGAATCATGGCCAGTTTCTTGGGCATTCAAGAAACAATATCGAGAGGTAAGCAGTATTCTCAACGAAGAGAATTAAGCCTTCTATTTTTGATTTATATTTGTTCACAGTCGGCAACGGTGGGGGAGTGTGTATCTGCATTTCCTGTTCCATGTCTGTTGTGCCTCAATATTACCACTGGGTAAGACTGCTGAGCACCTGTGCACTCTAGGACCAGGGTTTCAGGATATTCTATTACTGAGTGGATAGTGAACACATCTCTATTTTCACTCACGCCTTGCCCTTCTCAGGTTCCAAAGCAGTGTTTTTATGTGCCCCGTTGTATTGACAAATCTGAATTATAACCAATAAGCCAAATTCAGCGTCACC
>NW_012145801.1:16467-17390 GCF_000956105.1 Propithecus coquereli
AATGGTACATATTACTTAATTCCAAATATGTATCTAGGTGGCTATATATTTTATGCAAAATTATATACTTTCTTATATTTTTAGTAAAACAATTTTAAGTAAATGCACTAAATGAAGGAATGGTAATCTCTGCTTGGTGAGATTGTTTTTCTTTACATTTAAGAGTTTTAAACTTTTCACATCGATCATGTTACTTTCACAATTAGAGAAAAAAATAATGAATGCAATCTGGGAAGGGCCAAGTTAAAAGAAGTAGTAGAAGGAAAGTGACTATCAGTGACTGTCTTCATTACATCAATATAGAAGACATTTAGCCAAAAATGGCTGATACCTGTCCAACAATTCACACATTACTCATAAGTCTCCTACTTTATGGTATCTCTACTAAGGACTGAAGATATACCAAGTAAGTTCAATCACCAGAAAGCTAGATAGGCAGTGGATTACAGTGAAGTCAGACAGGTGTGAGTTAAAATTAAACTTCCACTGACAGTTTCAAGGAACTTGGCAAGACTTTTGTTGTTGTTGTTTATTTTATTTTCTTGTTTTTGTAAAGACAGGGTCTCACTGTGTTGCCTAGGCCAGTCTTGAACTTCTAGCCTTAAGCGATCCTCCTGCCTCAGCCCCCCAAAGTGCTGAAATTATAGGCAGGAGCCACCATGCCCAGCTCAGACATTTGACCTCTCTGAATTACATTTTCCTCATCTGTTAAATGAAGAAATAATACCTACCTTGTAAACTTTTTGGAAAAAATAAAATATAAAATAATGTATGTAAAGAGAATCACTCATTGCCTGGCACATATTTTTAATTAAAAGTAATGTTAAAAGTAGTTGGCGGTATTCCCTGTAATATAGAATTAACTTGCGATCTTGAAGCTGCTCTGCAAGAACAAAGAGGTTTAAGTAAAAGTAACAATAACC
>NW_012145801.1:17440-18743 GCF_000956105.1 Propithecus coquereli
TACCCTTACCATATATTTTGTTAGAATGAGTATTTTTGGTTTACATTAAAAACAGCATGTTTGGTGATCCTTTGCCTGTTGTTTCCTTTTTATAAGAGACCCCAGCTGCGAGCAAGCGATGATAGGCACCCACAGTCTCTAGAGCACAAGTTCTTGAGGTTTCCGAGTCTTGAAGCGTGTCTCAGGTGAACATTGTGTCCTAACGCCTCTCACTAGAATATGTGGGTACCTGCTTTATGCTCCTGTTCTTGGGGTACCCCTGTATTTGGGAAACTGCTCTGCGGCCTTCACCTGTCAGCCGCCTGCAGGGGTGGCTGGGGAACAAATAGAAGTGACCGAGAAGGGAGACGTTGTCTCCTCAGCCCAAGTCAACTGTGAGCGACATGGGGATGAATGACGAGCATGAGGGGTGTCAAGGGAACCAGAAAAGAGAGTGAGGAGAAAGTTCTCAGAAGAACTTAATGTGCATCTCCAGGGCCTGGAAGACACGGAGACTAGTGTGTATCTCATCAGGAAAAGCCTTTTCCTGACCAAAATCAGCGTTCCTGACGGTGCAGGACACTGCCACCGCTGCCCCTCTCTTTGCTCTGCCACCATGTTCTTCAGGGACTTGCTGGGAAAGGCTTTCAGGAGACGAGGCTGACACAGAGGTGCTGTGCTTAGCTCTTCCTTCAAGAGAGAACCTGCTACAAAGGGCACTGAGAGTTGTGAGCCACCAGCTTTGGGCATTCTTGGGATCAGACTTAGTGTTCGAGTTGCCAGTCATTGATTTCCTGAGGAACTCCACCAAGGACAGAGCAGTGGGGACAGAGCGCAGGGGCTCTCCGTTTCTGGCTAGCATGGAATTCCTCCGTGAGCAGTTTGCGTGGGGCTGTCTACTGTTGTGGACTGTGCACAGTCCGACGCTCTCCCTACGTGACTCCGCTTCCCTCCCCGTCTCTTTCCACAGCTGTCAGACCTACCCGGCAGTCTGGAGGCCCTACCTACCTGTCTCTGCTTCTTGTGTGCTTTATCCCTGCAGTGGTCACCCCCAATAAATCCCTTGCATATCTTACTATATCTTGATACTGCTTCCCAGAGGACTCAACTGACACAGGAGGCAAAACTTTTGAGACTTCGCACATCTGACGTGGTCTTTATTCTATTAAACAATGGAGTAATGGTTTGGTTGAGTGTGGAAATACGGGTCAAAAATAATTTGTCTCAGAATTTTGATAGCATTCCTTCATTATTTTCTACCTTCCAGTGCTACTGTTGGGAAGTCTGATGTCATACTGATTTCGGATTCATCGTTTATGATCTG
>NW_012145801.1:18793-20755 GCF_000956105.1 Propithecus coquereli
TCTCTCACTGTTTTCCTTTTTTTTTGCCCAACTAAATATTTATACTCAAGAATTTTTATAAGTCAATAAAAAGAAGCTAGTCCAATTATGCTAGACGAAACAAGCCAGGCATAAAAAGACAAATACTCCACGATCTCGCTTATATGTAGAATATAAAAAAGTGGAACTCGCAGAAGCCAGAAAGGCTGGGGAATGGGGGAATTGGGGAGATGTTGCTCAAAGGGTATAAAGTTTCAATTGGACGAGATGAATAAATTCTGGAGCTGTACTGTACAGCATAGTGACTATAGTTAATAACACACTGTGCACTTGAAAACTGCTAAGAGGGTACATCTTTCATATATTATTCTTACCACACATGCAAACAGGATAATTATATAGGCGATGAATATATTAATTAGTTTGATTGTGGTAATGATTTCACCATGCATACTTATATCAAGACATCATGTTGTACTCTGTAAATATATGCAATTTTTATGTGTCAATATGCCTCAGTAAGTCGGGGGGAAATAAATAAGGAGGTCCAGAGTGTTTAGTGTGACTCTGCAACATACCCAGACACAGGGAAGGTTATCCTCTGGGGGTTTTAATCAGTCTAAATCACGATGGGCTCGTTACTTATATGGGAAGAGAGAAGAAAGAAGCAAAACAAGAGCAACAAAGGAAGGTTTGGTTTTTTTTCTTCTTCTCTCAATTCTGAACTCTCCCTCAGCACTAGAAACAATTTTATAACTCTTCCTGAGAAGACAGAAGTGAGACCTGTAAATCTCACTTTAATATCTGCACTGTGCTAAAATATCTGGACACACATCACTCAGAGAATGGAGCTCAGTCAGCAGCTTTATTGACATGAAGAAGAGAGTGACATTTTCTAATATCCATTTTTCTCTTTTACCACCAGCATGAAGCCTTAAGCATATAGAAAGGGGTCCACCCCCAAAATCAGGCAAAGGGCATTGCCCAACCACATGACTCTGCATGCAATTCCAAAGGCAAGATTGTGAGAAATAACTTTTCACAATAACCAAATTCCTGTTGGATTTATGCCTTTGCCTTGCATTTCTTGATTTCTGATTCTGCACGACATAGTGAACGCCTAACTCTGCACTTGTTCCCTGAAATAAACAAAACATCTTCCACTCCAGCAGGGCAAACCCCAATGGGGGAAACACATGCACACCAATGGTCGGAATCCAAGACATGATCCAAGAATTGCTAGAGGTAAAATACAAAAAGGTAATAATAATATTATTACTAGAATAATAAATAACAAAAAGTAAAGTCAAAATACCACGAGATTATGGAGAAGTGTTTGATGACTAAGGACTGAGAAGGTCCGGACATGTTTTGTGAAAGAGGTGGCAGCAAGTTTGATTCTTTTTTAATGGATAGACTCCTAAGATCAAGAAGATTAGAAAGAAGGCATTCCTAACCTGACATCAGTGATAACACACATGCAGTGTTAGCAAATGGCGTGTGTCAGTTGGTGTGATGGTTAATTTTATGTGTCAACTTAGCTAGGCCACAGGACCCAGAGAGTTGTTCAAACACTAGTCTAAATGTGTCTGTGAAGTTATTTTTCAGTTGAAATGAACATTTAAGTTGGTAAACTTCGAGTTAAGAAGATTACCCTCAATAATCTGGGTGGGCCTCATCCAATCAGTTGAAAACCTCAAAAGAAAAAAGATGGAGTTTAAACTCCCTGAGGAAGAAGTCGTTCTGTCAGCAAACTGCTTTTCGACTAGAGCTGCGACATGCAATGTTCCCCTGATATTCTCTCTTGCAGATTTTGGGCTTGTCAGCCTTGATAACCACGTGAGCCAATTCCTTAAAGTAAATCAATCTCTCTCTCTCTCTGGAGAACTCTGGCTAATATGGTTAGAGAGTTTTCAAGTGTTAAAGGGAAACTGGGCACAGTCCCAGATATATACTGCACAACAGTAAATGACTTTAAACTGA
>NW_012145801.1:32250-33732 GCF_000956105.1 Propithecus coquereli
CAAGTAACAACATACAGGAATAAACTGTAATCTCCATTTTACAAACAGGAAACTGTGTCTCATAGAAAGGTAACAATTTCTTCAAGGTCTGTGGCTACTTAGTGGCAGAGACAGAATTCTAACCCAGCCTACCTTACCACAAAGGTCTTGATTGTTTTTTTCACAATTAAAGTATAAAATGTCCAAATTCTTGCTATTTGCATTGCTGACAGTTAGGGACAGCACAGGCCTGTCTTTATGAACATGTGAGACAGTGGATGATTAAATATATTCAGCGGTTTTCTATTTTGCTTAATAAGCTGATTGTTTCATAAAATGTTAACATGCTCCTAAATATCTTTGATATTGGTATTAAGTGTCTCAAAATTCAAATTGCAAAAAAGCTAAAGTATCTCCAAACTCAATATAACAATAGCTTCTATTTCTTTGCCCACGTAATTTTCATAAACTGTGCTATACACAAAGCAAATTCATACAGGCTATTACAAATAAAATAAATTGCAGGCTTTTGAGATTTCCTTAGAATCTAATGAATTGTCTGTGGCCATATACATGAGTAATCTGTACTTGGTATGAACACATCAATATTGCACAAATAGAACCAGGATTTCTGCTGATACATCTAATTATTTTTTATTGGATAGTAAAAATTATCTTATGAGAAAATGTAAAAGCTGTTTGACAGCTTTTAAAATCCAAACTGAAAGCTTATTCAGTTTGTAGAACTGCTTATTGTATCCTTGGGCAGAGTCAACAAATATGATTCTTCTCAGATTCCCTGGTACCTAGGAGTGTCCATGAGAGCTAAGAAAGTCCCAATGGAATATAAGCAAATTTACGCTAGAATTTCTGGCGGAAAATCTGTACTTCCCTTATTTAGACACTACCCTATTCCTTTTCTTCCCTGCCTTGACTTCCTGAAACACAAATGTGGTGATTTAAAGAGATGTGACAGAGCTGTTGTAGCAGTCCTGGGATATCTATCCACAGATCTTCCATTTCAAGAAGTAATAATAATTAACCCACTATTATTTGAGTTTGATCTTATTTGGAGTACAGCATAATGGTAAAAAGCATGGTTTCTGGAGTCAAACTTTCTATGTTCAAATACTGCCCTGCAACTTACTAGCTATGTGACCTTGGGCAAATTATTTATACTTAATTTCTTCAGTCTTTCTGGTCTGTAAAATGGAGATAATGTTCTGATAACCAAATGAGTTAACATTGTAAATGTTTAAACACCAAGAAACTTTAATTTTAGACTACGGCAGAGCAGGTTGATGTCCTATCAACACCCTCGCTGAGAACAACTATAAAAGCTGGATAAAATTAATTTAAAAACATTTGGAATGTATTAGAAAATAATACAGGCAGTAAGGATTTGAACAACCAAGATCCCAAATGGAAGGGAAACTCACTGAGGTGAAGAGGACCTCTGCACAGCTTTTAATACTAAGGCATTTGCTAATTCCCAGCATGGGA
>NW_012145802.1:0-6308 GCF_000956105.1 Propithecus coquereli
CCAAGCTGTGGAAGCAAGGGGTGGGCTGGGTGGAACAAGAGGGGATGGTTTCCTGGCTGCAGAAATACTGAGGCATGGAAGAAGTAAGGAGGCAGGGGGAGGCAATTGCTGGAAACCCTTGAATTTGAGTTCACTGACCTGTTGCCATGTTGATATGACACTGAATTGTTTGGTAACTAGAATTGTGTTGCGCATATCTATCTCCCTAGAGGCTGACCAAGCACTATGAATAAGGGAAGTTGCTTAAGTGCTGTTTGTTTTACGGACCAAGCCTCTGCTAGGAATTTTCCAAATAGATGTATGACCAAATATCCCCTTTTTATGAATTTTGAAATATTTCTAATTATAGGCTAATCTCTGTAAAATGTAAATATCACGAATATCAAAGTTGCATTATATAACAAAAGCAATTCAAGTACAAGGACGCAAACCACTTATTTGTTTTGAAAAAGGAGAGACTTATCATTTACTTCCTATCATTTCAGCCCAACAGACTTAATTTTCAAATTAAAAGAATAAAATGATATAAAGTAGTCTTACATAAATTAGGAACTCGACCGATATTCTGCATCATGACAGTCCCCAAAGACCACAAGGTATTCAATCTTATTTGTTCTTACACCCTATCTCCTTGTTTTCTGTAAACCATGGATTGATACACTTTTCCTATAAAGGGCCAGTTAGTGAATATTTTATCCTTTGCAGGCCATATGGTCTCTGTCACACTACCCAACTCTTTGAGTAGTTTGCCATGATAGTGCAAAAGCACTTATAGACAATATGTAAATGAATACTCAAATAATAAAATGATTTGTGAACACTGAAATTAGAATTCAATATAACTTTTATATGCCACGAAATAGTAATTTTGCTTTGATATTTTTTCAACCATTAAAAATAAAAAAAACAACCAGCTTGTGGACTGTACAAAAACAGGTGGCAGTTTGGATATGGCCCACAGGCTATAGTTTGCTGACCACAGCCCCAACCTTTGGTAAGCTTCTGAGATATAAATTATTTATTCTTGGGGTGCAAAGGGATTGGCTGGTTAGTCCATAATGATGGTTTTTAATTTCAGCACAGCCTCCCAAATTTTTAAATAATCAGACTAGAATAATTTAATAAATGGATTCCTTAATAACCCTTTATTTAGTCATGAAGAAATTTGTTATAGTTAAGAGCAGAATAATGTCTTGTTTTTTCTTTTTTATATGAGGGGTGAGGGGCTGTGAGGAGGGGTCTTCAGTTGCCTTGTTTGTTTTTGTTGAGACAGAGTCTCACTCTGCCACCCTGGGTAGAGTGCAGGGGCGCCATCATAGCTCACTGCAACCTTCAACTCCTGGGCTCTACTCGAACCTTCTGCCGTCTCTGCTGATTTTTTTTTTTCTTTCTTTCTTTTTGGTAGAGATGGGGTCTCACTGTAGCTCAGGCTAGTCTGGAGCTCCTGGCCTCAAGCAATCCTCTGGCCTCAGCCTCCCATAGTGCTAGGATTATAGGTGTGAGCTATAGTGCCTGGCCAAGAGCAGGATGTCTTTACTTGTAAAATTGCTTAACTACTGTTAACACTATGGCATGTTCCCTTCTAGTACTAATCTCACATCCCTGCATCTATTCCACATAGTGAGAAGCATTTTAGTAATAGCCAGGGCTTTGTCAGTAGAAAGATTTGGTTTTAAACCCTTGTTCTGCAGGCCAAGGGTTGTGGCTAACACCGGTAATCCCAGCACTTTGGGAGGCCAAGGCAGGAGGATCGCTTGGGGCCAGGAGTTTGAGACCAGACTGGGCAACGTAGAGTGACCCCATCTCTACAAAAGTTAAAAAAAAAAATTAGCCAGGCACGGTGGCATGTGCCTGTAGTCCTAGCTACTTAGGAGGCTAAGGCAAGAGGATCGCTTGAGCCTGGGGGTGTTCGAGGCTGCAGTGAGCTATGATCATGCCACCACACTCCAGCCTGGGCAACAGAGTAAGACTCTGTCTCTAAAAACAGCAACAACAAAAATCCTTGTTCCGCCACATAACAGCTCTCTGACTTCCGTAAATCATTTTACCTCCTAAGAGTCTGATTTCTTAACTTTAAAATGGTTATAATGCAGGGCTGTTTTGTAAAATTAAAGTATGTAACACACTTATGTATGTAAGCCATCATAACAGGTCATCCAGCATTTAGTAAGCATCTAGCACTTGTCTAGCATGTACATTAAAAACATCAGGAATATATGACACTTACCAATTTCTAGCTTGCTTTTTTCATTTAACATTATACCATGAGTACTTTCTTATGTTATTCAGTATTGTTTTTAAAAAACATGATTTGATGGCGACATAATATTCCACAATTACACCACAATTAATTGACCCCTCCCCAACATGGGACACGAGATACTTTCTTCGCCCTGTTGCACAGACTATGTTGGTAAACAGTTTGCCACATCCCTGATCATTTCTTTAAGAAGAGTTTCTAGAAGTAGAATTTCTAGATCAAAGGATCTGACATCTGACTATTAATATAGTTGAGTGTTTCCCCTGTGCTTTTTGGCCTTTTGTATTTCTTCTCTCAAAAATTGTTTTCATGTCTTTTCTTAGAAAAGATACACTGATTTCCCTTTTGTACTTAGGCAGTAAGCTATCATAATCCACCCCACCTTTATTACACGTCTGCTGGGTAACGGAGTGTGCTGGGCTTGGTCTAAGAAGAACAGAGAGGTCTTGAGTGCAGCTTCTGGAGCCAGGCTGCCCCAGCCAAGACCACTCAAGCTCCTTGACCTCTTGAAGTCCAAGTTTTCTTATCTCTACCTCACCAGGCTACTTTGAGGCTGAAATAGAAGCATGTGTATGAAGCCCTCGACATGATGCTTGACTCGTAGTAAGTGGTCAAGAAATGTGAGCTCTATCATTCCCATCATGCCATCCCTCAAGGGGCAAAAAACAGATGTGGGCATGTGTTTGCATTAAAATAGACATCTGGGTTTCTAGGAAATGAAACTATAAGCAGTTGTTTCCTTTGTCACATAGTAGCCCCATGGTTAACGCTTCATTGGACCTTAGACACAAAATGAGGCTGGGAGCCAACATTCACATCTAGAAAGTGTCTGATTTAGGTGACAAAATAGTTTTAGAAAGAGGCCACTGATGTTTTTCTGATTATTTTTGGCATACCTAATAACTCACACTTATATCACTTGCAAAGGACTTGAAAAATATTCTGTTATTCGAGCCCGATATAGGCCCTGGAAGGCAGTTGGGGAGGTATTCTAATGCTCATTTTATAGTTAGAGAAATTGAGTTTTAGAGGGTTCAGATGACAGGCACAAGGTCCCCTGGCTAGTGACTGGGAGAACCAGCCCTGACAAAGACTCTGCTGACCGAACTTGAGTCAGGCTCCTGTAAGCCCCTGGGCCTTGGCCTTTGGGCTTCACGTCTGTCTTTGCATTGCCTAGGTTGTGCAGGAATCCTGCTAAATCATTTTATCGAGAATCACCCCCCTCTTGGTATGTGATCACCGTCAATATCTGATCAAATTCCTCATCCTCCACCTCCCCGCAGGTGGTGTCTTATCACCCGGGCCCGCCTTCAGCAAGAATCCTGTCAAGTCGTTTCAGCCAGAATCCCCCTCACCCCTGATGCTTGCTCTTAGTCGTTTTCCATCGGTTGACCACCACCCTGCTCCTTGGCATAAATCCTCATTGGTCTTTGCTGTACTGGGAGTTGAGCCCCATTCTGTACTGAGGTCCCTTTCCCCCTATTGCAGTAGCCCTGATAGCAGCGCTTTAGCTACTACCCAGCTCTGGTTTTCTTTGCCAGCACTCCAGCCCGGGCGTTCCCCGCTATCTGAGTCCTATGAGCCCCACCCTGCACCGCCGTCTGCAGACCACACCATATGCTGGAAAAAGCACAAGTAACTTCAGCTATTCAGTGATTTGTTACAGCTTTAAAGCCAGAAATGTAATGAAGAAGTGAGATCCCCATAAGCTCTGTCCCCAATTCAAACATCTGCTCCTCCTCCCTACAGCACATATTTAACTCTTGTAGGAAGTTAGACAGAGCGAGCTTAGATTAATCTGAAATTATGAAATGCCCCCTTGATTAATCTCGATTATGAAAAAATCACGAAGCAATTTCCCCCAGTAAATAACCTAAGTACAGATTCTTTCACGTTGCTTTTGCCAGCTGGTTTCAGCTCTTTCCACAAAGATTACAGATAATGTTTTTTAGGGATCTCTTAGGTGTTCTTACCATTTTTAGTCTTCTTCCAAAATGGAATATAGAGGTCTCGTTGAAGACAGCAGAGCTTGAGAGGTGCCAAGATCAGCTCAAGATGGGCCCAATAGCATCAACTAAGATAAAGAGAAGGCATCACGCTTTACATTTCAAAGACAGCAAAACGGGGTAGCTTAAAGACATGCTGGGAGCATTGCTTTAAAATGTGCTCGAAACATCTATTTATAGTATTTACTTCCTCAAAGTTAGGTAGACTAGAGATATACTCCAGAAAACAATTTCTAACGTTACTGAAAGTCTAACTTTATCTTCAAAGAATTGACATTTTAGACTACCACTTCTTTCCTTTATATTCTAAAAAGATTTTTTTTTTTTTGCATATGATTTGGGTTCCCACTCCTCTCCTCCCCACTCCCTTATAACAGCACATTCATCTACTTACTTAAATTATCCAAATTGGTTCCAATGTTTAAAATACCTTCTTGATGGCATGGAGTGAGCCTGTATCTGGAGTCTTCCGAGATGAAGAGACAGGCGACAGGAAGTGTAGAGTCACAGAGACTCCAGGGTGCCAGCCCTGGAGTTTCCAAGTACAAAGACAAGGTGGGGGAAGGGGGTGGAGCATGACTATTTACGCCACCCCAGATATGGAGTTTGCAGAAGCACCAGGTTCCTCTTATTTCTACCACCATCGCTGGGGCAATGTCTCGTCCAAATCCAAACAAACTAATAGACCAATCTTCCTTCTTTTATTATAGCAGGGTTTCTCAACCTTGACACTATTGACATTTTTGATCAGATAATTCTTTGTTACCTTGTAGAATGTTTGGCAGCATCCCTGCCCTGTACCCACTAGATGCCAGTAGCACTGCCCCCTTTTTGTTGTGACAATCACAGTTGTCTCCAGACACTGCAAAATATCCCCTGAGAGGCAAAAATGCCCCAGGTCGAGAACCACTGTTGTATAAATAGCCTAGAGACATGTCTAAATTTACCTGGTTCCGTCTTTAAGCAGTGGCAAGGCTACCAGTCGGTCCACTCACTTTAGCTAAAAAGGATCAGCTGCACTTGCAGCCTAGCGTCATATAAGGCCTTGCTTCTCAAAGTGTGGGCCCTGAGAGAATTGTTCCCTTCTTAACTGATTATTGGGCATTTTGTAGGTAGACTCAAATATACGGTAGTTATGTTTAAAATTCCTTAATCCACTTAGTCCACCTGGAGAGAATTTGGAAAACACAGAGCTTGGTGTGAAGAAATCTGCAGATAATACTCACGGTTAATATATACTGGATTAAAAAGTCAACAATGCTGGAAATCAGCTAAAAAGCTATTAGATACAATGAGAAGTGGCATTTACTGAGAGTTTATTATGAGCCAGACACTGTTTTAACTGCTTTATATCTATGATCTCATTAAATAATAAAAAATATGAAGTAGCTATCTTATTACCCATTTTTAACAAATGCCAGAATTGATACAGAAAAAATATTGGGCTTGCCCCAGATCACATAGGAAGTGACAGCCAAACAGGCAGTAAAAATCAAATGCCTCCTTATCAAACCACTCCTCCATGTAAACAATATGTAAAAATCAATAGCTTTCTCATATACAAACAATTACTGATCCAAATTGACAATGGAAGGTGAGAGCCCATTTGAAATAGGGAAATCTGAAATGCATGGGAAGGAAATTGACAGGAAATGCCTAGGAACTAAGAGGGTGAGGGGACGGAGCATATATTCAGGGCAACTTGAATCTGTGTCTCCTAGGTTGCAGTTCTAGAATTTGGCCCAAATAAACTCTCTACTTATAAAGACGGCGGGGAGGGTGTGGACTATAATGCTTCACCTAGCAGGCTGTAAGATTTCCCTTTGCCCCACAAAATCCACTCTCCCAGCCTTTTTTTTTTTTTTTTTTAAGAGACAGGGTCTCACTCTGTTGCCAATTTCCAACCAGGGCCTTCTATTGGCCAAACCCAGCCAGAAGCCAGAGAGCAAGGGGCTGTTGATGAAGTTCATACAGCTCAGCCGCCAGGGACATAGAGCAGGATAAAAAGGCTGGAAGAAGCCAGGCACAGTGGTGTGCGCCTG
>NW_012145803.1:0-2085 GCF_000956105.1 Propithecus coquereli
GGTATGAGACTTCACGGAACTCCCCAAGTGAGACTTGAATGCTGTGAAATGCCCCACCCCTACAGTGAAGAGTCGAGTTAACCTCCCCACAAATTAGGGTGACTAATTTGTTATCCACACCAAGATACTTTTGACAGCAACAGAAAATGCTATTAATAATTATGCCAAGACAACAAAAATGCAAATCAGGACTCCCCAAATTATGCGGCTTCCTGGGGAAGGTGTGGATAGCTGAGTGAAAATTTGGTAGTTAGTAAGAGAAGGTGTAATAGATATCAGGGAGACGACCACAATGATCATTCTAAAAAATGTTTTAACCACGTACCTACAAGGAAAAGAAAGAGTTCATGAGGTATGAATTACCAAATATACTGTCCGTGAGGGAAAACTCAGCAGAGGACCAAGCTTGCTCCTGAAGCCAGCTTGCTTCCAAGGTAACAACTAGGAATCAATGTCAGTGAACTTAAGCCTCCCCAGGTGTCCTGGGCCTTCCCATCCCTCACCACCAAGGCTTCTTAGAGACCTCAGAGCAGAAATGACAAAAAACAACATATCCCCCCTTCTCAGAAGTAAACTCCGGACTTTGAGATGCTTTTCACCACAATCCAAAGACAGCAGCCTCCGCAAACCTTGGAAAAAGAGACCGTGTTATCTCATTGAACCTGGACTGCTAGGATGCAGTCTAAGTTCTAGGACTAATGGGTTAACTTACTTCAGAGTCGTCATCTATAAAAGGGAGATAGTATTTAGGACCTACGTATCAAACTGGGTGGTGTTGAGACTCAAATTAAGAAAATAGATATGAAAATCTTCTGAAACATTAAGAGCGCTATGCCAGTGTAGAGCTCTATTACTAAGAACTTTCAGCTAGGACAGGCATTTTCACGTGCGAGGCAGTTTTCACAGTATGAAGAATCATCCTGTTGTAATTGGATATGTAAATGCTCCCCGAGGTCTCTTTCGGTCGGCTATTCAGATAATTCAAAACTGATGATGATGATGATGATGATATTACCCTGATCATGAATGAGAAACAGGAAACAAAGGTAGATGATCTCATACCTTGATCCATGCAAGAAGACTTAGTGCATTTATTTATTTATGTTTTAAGAGTTTCAGTGATGATATAACTGGAGCTGTAACTTTTTCTATCAAGGTGAGTCTGTTTGCTCACATTAATATATAAGCTTTTAATTTTCCTGTTTTTCTCTCTTATTCTATGAACATCTAGTAACAGCTGAGTTGCAATAAGTTTGACTTTGGTGCCTCTAGAGTGATTCAATCTTAAAATGATTGTGGACTTTGAAAAGACAGGGGAAAACTTGCCACAGTTTCTCAAGGGAGTCCCCTGCCAGACGGGCAATCCTAAACCTGCTGTCATTTTCAGGAGGTTACAGAGTTGAGAAATATTTCCCCTGTGGGTACAAAACAAAAAGAAGGTGGGAAAGCAGACAGTGAAGAGTCATGACCCTGCGTCCCTTCACATCTTGTTCAGAACCAAAAAGCACAGGGCATGTGAAAGTGCCGAGACGGGAGAAACCTGTCTGTCTCCTTGAGTTGCCTCCATCTTGCCAACTTCAGCATCTGCCATTAGGCTCCTCCTCACCAAAACACATCGGCAGGAATGTGAATCAACATGTATCAAATGTGGCAGTGGTATATAAAATTTAACTTGCAATGAAGTAAGGCCAAAGCTTTTCATAAAATGTAAAGATATGTACTGTCTTAACTTACATATGGTGCTCTTAGGGAAAGACTTGCTATAAAGAGGAGAGCCCCAGCTGGGCGCAGTGGCTCACACCTATGATCCTAGCACTCTGGGAGGCCAAGGCAGGGGGGATTGCTTGAGGCCAGGAGTTTGAGACCAGCCTGAGCAAGAACGAAACCCCTGTCTCCACGACCCCCTCCCCCTGCCCCCCGCAAAATAAAGAAACAAAGAAAAAGAAAAATTAGGCACGGTGGCGCGTGCCTGTGGCTCCAGCTACTTGAAAGGCTGAGGCAGGAGGATCTCTTGAGCCCAGGAGTTTGAGGTTGCTGTGAGCGGTGATGAAACCACTGCACTCTAGCCAGGGAGATAGAATGAGA
>NW_012145804.1:0-1005 GCF_000956105.1 Propithecus coquereli
AACAAAATTATTATCCTCAAGAATTTTCTGTGGGGAATAAGAAATGTATAAACGACTACAATAGAAAGCTGAAAGTGGTATGTTCCATAAACAAGTCACTGTGGGAGTTCAGAGGAAGAATCTCCCTGGATCAGGGAAAGCATCATTATGCAGGTTACACGGGAGTAACTGGCTAGGAGAAGGTCACAAGAACAGGAGTAGTGAATCCCACGAGCAAATATATGAGATTTTAAAAATCTGGAGAAACCATTCTGTTCAGGCTGAGCATAATGAATGGGGAAACGGTGGGAAACATGATGGGAAACTTACATTGTCCAGTTATAAAGCTCTTTAAATGCAAGTCTGCAATTGCACGTTTTTCTTCAGGCAATGGAAAATTGCTCAAGGTTTTTGAATATGGATATGGCATGAGTATAATTTTATTTCACAAAGAAAATGTGGCAGCTGTGTATAAAATAGATCAGGGATGAGATAGAAGCAAGGGTTGGAAGCAAGTAAAGATGCCTATTACAGTGACCTATGGGGGAATTTGAAATAGGGTAGTGGATTTGGGAGTAAGGTAGATACAGGAATATAATATATAAATATAACGCAGATGACAGCATATTATTTGTGGGCAAGAGAAAGGGAGAGGCATAGCTAAGTCTGATGTTTTAAACTTTTATGACTGAGGAAAAAAGTGTACCTTATATAAGAACATGGTGCTCCAAGATAAGATTGAGTCCAGTGCAGACTATGGAGAATTAAATTTTGAAAAAGGAAGCAGTGATGTGTCTTTCTTGTGGATTTGGGAGTAAGGTAGATACAAGGATATAATATAGAAATATAACGCAGAAGACAGCATATTATTTGTGGGAAAGAGAAAGGGAGAGGCATAGCTAAGTCTGATGTTCTAAACTTTTATGACTGAGGAAAAAAGTGTACCTTATATAAGAACATGGTGCTCCAAGATAAGATTGAATCCAGGGCAGACTATGGAGAATTAAATTTTGAAAAAGGAAGCAG
>NW_012145805.1:0-1258 GCF_000956105.1 Propithecus coquereli
ATTAATAATGTACAAAAAAATTCTTAGAATGGTGCCTGGCACATTTTTAACTGTTCAATAAACTTAATTGCTATTGTGATTATGAATGAGTCTAGGAAGTCAACCTTTTATTTCACGTCTCCACTTGGCTATCGCACACGCATTTCAAACTTGACATATTCAAAGTTGAGATTTATTAACTCCTTGTTGCAAATCTGGCTCCTCCCACAGTCCTCCCCGTCTTAGTAAATGACACCCCACATTTGTTCAAGCCAGAAGTCTGGAGAGCCATACCTAAAACCTTCCTCTCCCTCAAGACTCTGTACTCATTTATCACTAAGTACTCTTCATTTCGTAGTTTAAACATTTTTGACTTTATCTACTTCTCTCTATCCCTATTGCCAAACCTCTAGCCTACGGTTTTCCACCTCTATACTACTGACATTTGGGAGCCAGACAATTCTTTGCTGTGGAGGCCTGTCCTGGGCACTGTAGGATGGTTAGCAGCATCCCTGTTCTCCCCTCACTGATGCCAGTAAGATGCCTCCTCATCAAAAATGTCTCCAGACATCGCCAAATGTCACTTGTAGGGCAAAATCTCCCCCAACCGGGAACCTCTGTTTCAATCCCAACTACTATCGTCTCCTACTAAGCTCCTACAAAACCTTCTTACTGGTCTCTCCCCAGTAAGGATAAGACACCGTCCCTTACACTTCTTAAAGCCTCTCTCTGTAGAGCAGCCAGAGACGTCTTTACAATATGGATCAGTTGCCCTCCCAGTCTAAACTCTCTACCTGCCTCCCTTCATACTTAACGACAAATATTTTTCAGTTGTGTTCTTCTTCACGGACTTTCGACAAATGCTTTCAACTATGTTCATCTTCATGGAGTCCTGGTTCTCTCTTCAACCCGGTGTTGTACATCTTCTTCATTCTGCTCCAGCCATGCTGGGATTCTTCCCAAGCAGACAAAGCAGCCGTGCCCTTCAACACCGTCACACACATTATTCCTGCCTGGAGTGCCCTGCGGCCTCAACACCTGTCCACGTAGGAGCCTCTTGCTTTGTGTCACAGGATCCCGGCTGTTTCCGGCAATGCCCTCCTTACAATTTGCCATTGTGTGTTTTTAATCTTATTTTTGTTTTTGTCTCATACAACACTATAAGTTTCTTGAAGGTAAGAGCAGGTCTTTTTTATTCTTTATTCTATACCAGCAACTATCATAGTGTCTTGTGCATAACAGAGAATCATGCATATTTGTAGAATGAATGAATGATGAA
>NW_012145806.1:0-1418 GCF_000956105.1 Propithecus coquereli
ATAAAACTTTATTTTTCAACATGGAATTGTTTAAACTTTTCACTTGTCCCTTAGGTTTGTAACCAAACAATCTATGAGGAGAAACCTCAGGATGCAGGGGGTGTTTACATTTCCACAGTTCAGTCACTGGGGAAGAAAATAAAATAGAAAGATGGAATATTGAAGCAGAAGAAGCGATCAGATCCTCACGCTCAGGAAGCATGTGACCCCCTGCCTGTTGTCACCCTGTATACAGTACAGCTCAGTTAACTGTGACGAAGGTAGGGTGAGTGAATAGAATATTCATTTTTTCCTACTATTGCTTTTTTGTGTTCCAGTTCTCTCCTTTCTGAGATGTCTTTTCAGAAATGGCATCTCTAATATTACTTCTGTTAAAATATCACCTTCAAATATGATAGATAAAATCTCTCACAGATACAAAATTTTACAAAGTCACTACTTGTATTGAAAACTTTAAGTATGAAATCTTCATAATACTATCCATTTAAAGAAGCAAGTAAAAAGTAGAAAAATCTTGAAACGTTTCCTTCCATATCATTGCATCATTTCTTTGCAAATATTTACTGAGTACTTGCTATGTGCCAGACAGAGACATCCAGCCACTCAAGGATGTATCAGTGACTAAAACCAGCAAAGATTCTGCCCTCGTGGATTATAGGCTAGCAGGGGAGTCTGATGATAAACAATAAATGAAATAGATAAGAAAGGCTATAGCATATTAGAAGATTATTTTTTTGAAGAAAATAACGCAAAGTAAGGGTGTTTGGGAGGGTAGGTTGATGAAGAGGTTTACGATTTTAAGGGTGGCCAGATTTTAAGAGAGGCCTCATTGAGAAGGGGACATTCGAACAGGGACCTGAAACAGTTGGGGGGAGACCATTCCCACTAGACCTTGCTGCCTAATAAGGGATGTGATGTTGAGTGTACCCACGTGTTCAAGGCTCAAAGGAGACCAGGTGGCCAGAGGGGAGACAGCAGATGGCAGATATCTTTTGTTATGTTGTTAAATGTTAAAATTATTTTGCAGTAGTTTATATTTTATTGGGAGATACTCAGGATAGAACTTTAGTTAACTACTTCTCAACTGAGCCAGATCATAGACTGTTAAGAGCTAGAAGAAACTTGAGACACTCTAATATTATTGATGTTCTTTTTTTTATGGGAGAAGAAGCTGATGTCTGCTGAAATAATTGGTCACATAATGGCTCAATTAGTAGATCTCAGTGTTTTCAGAGTCAGACAGATGAGAAGAAAAATTTGTTTTCCTTTCAGAAAGTAAAGAACACATGGAAATTTTCTTCAAATTTTGTAGTTGTTTAGTCCTGAAATTTTATCTTTATTTGGTAAAATATTATATAAAATTTGCCATTTTAACCATTTTTTAGTGTACAATTCAGTGGCATTAATAATTTTCACAA
>NW_012145807.1:0-4102 GCF_000956105.1 Propithecus coquereli
TGAAAATTATATAAAGGTGCTAGTGTGTTTTTAAGGTGGTGGCCTAAGAAGTGAAAAAGGTGAGATTTGAGTGTGGATGGGTTTTGCAGCTTCTGAGGCTCCTTATACATTTTGGAATTGCCATAGCCTGGGCTTGTTCTGAAAAAAAAGAATGCTTGTTTCTGAAAACGATGATTTGTTTGGATAAGCCCCCTTCTCCTTTTTTTTTTTTTTTTTTTTTGGCTTTTTATTGCATAGTCACAATGGGAGGCATTGTTCAGATAGACCAGCGTCGTTCATACTTCTATTCTTGTCACTGACGGTATTATTTGCAACTGCTTCTTTTTTGTAAGCCTCTTCTAATTTCCACACTACCACTTATTGTATTTCATTAAAACTGGTTTAGAAATGCAAGGCATATAATTAGATTGAGAAATATGCTATCGATTTAGTTTTCCATTATAATGTTATCACATGCACAAAAAAAGTCATTTGGTACAATTGTTATGATTAAAACTACAAAAGAGACCTATTACATCAGACTTGGTTTTCAGTGTCTGATGCAGTATAAAATATGAAAGAGAGGGGTTAATCTGTTTTTATTAGAGTTGCATGTCATGTATCCATAAATGCCTGTAGGCTAATAATTTCAATTGAATTTTTAGTAGATGAGAGGTTTTTTTTTTTTTAAACAGTCATATTAAATAAAAGTCAATCAATACTTAAATACTCAATTTCTAAGGTGGCTGTGGATAATAATCCTTTCTCAGCTCTATACTGTGTAGAAACTCATGCCCTAAATCTGCACAAGGCATCTTTCTATTGCAGGGAGGCCAGAGAGGGCAAAGAGTCAGATGGAAGTGGGGTCAAGTGACAGTTTCTGTCTAGGAAAAGGCGGGATCGCTATTAAGTATCTACCATAAGCCAGGCTTGAATAGACATTATTTCAGTAAGTTCTTACAAAGCTGTGAAGTTACTGGCTCAAGTTCCTATAGCTATTAATTAAGAGGATCTTAGTCCTCTTCACCCCAAAAAGTCCATGCACCTTCTGCAATAACATTCTCTTTCCCTTTTGTTGAGTGATTTTGGATAAGTTACCTGATGTTTCCAAGTCTTAGTTTTCTCATCTGATAAACAAGGATGATAATATCTCTTCCTAAGTTGGTTTTGATGATTAAATGAATTAATATCTGTATAAAATTGAGCATTGCGCTTGCCACATAACAAGTACCAGTAAATGCACTTATCCTTTCCCTACAATCCCTGGGGTAACCTGGGTTGGAGGAATGACACAGATTTTTCTCACCCTGCATATATATGTAAGGAAAAGACAGGTTAAAAAAAATCTAGATTACTGATATAGAAAGATTTTGTGTATTAGAATAATATGGGAAATAGCTATAAGATTATCTTATAGCTATGTTTCTTAAGTTAGTTTTAGTTATCTACAAAGCTGGATTTTAAAATATTTATTAAGCACTTACTATATTTCAGGCATTGGGCTGGACATATTCTTATATATTATACTGTTTAATTTTTTTCAACAACTTTGTGGGGGACATAGTTGAAGAAACTGAGATCCAGAGAGGGTAAGATAATTTGAGCAGTGACCTGAAAGATGAGTACAATTTCCACAAGCAGAAATGGACATGTGTACAGGATCCTACATAAAGCGATATTGGACTGTGTTTGTTCTTTCTAGTTGTTTTGATTATGACAGTCAAAATGGTCTAGTAGAAAGGAAATGGATTTTGAGCCAGGCAGATCTGGAATCAAAATTCACCTCAACAGTTGCATTCTGGGCAATACTTGGCTGTATACTCTGAACCCCAGATTTATCAATTATAAAATAAGGGATATTAATACCACATTCTTACTTTATAGTTGCTCTAAGGATTTCATGAAGTAAGGTTTTAAAATGATTGAGTAATTTTAGTTATAGACTACCCTATTTCAATCGACAAAAATAAACCATTCTTATCAAAATTTCAAAGGATTTTAGGAATGCACTATATTAACATGGGTAAACAATGAACACTTTTGGTTACAAGTGACACAATGCTTAACTGCAATGTCTAGAGGAGGAGTTAGGTATGGCTGGACCGAAAGGCTCAAATCAGGTTAGTGGACTCTCACTGCTGTGGCTTCACTGCTTTGCTTGTTTCTGGTTGTCTCCATTTTCAAACAAGTTGACTTATACCCCTATTCCCTCAGCAACATCAGCGTAAGGATAGTACCTCTTTTCTAGTTAATTCAGAAAGTTTTCTGGAACATTTTCTGATAGATTTGGTTGGATCATGTGCTCATCCCTGGATCTACTGCGGAAGCTTGGGTGATGGAATACACTGATTGGTCAGGCTTGAGTCACGTGCCCTGCCTAGCTTGAAGCAGAATCCACCTGACCACAGTTCATGGAGATAGAGTTGGGAGGAGTGGTACAGCAGAGGTTGTCAGTCTTCTGCTCAGACTTCCGAAGATAACAATAACTTTTGCCTGTATCTTTTTGCCAGAGAGCCTTCCTCAGCTCCTAAAACCTGCTTTGCCTGTGCTCATGGAAAACCAGAGAATTTATCTTTCCCTAAAGGCAGCCTATAAATGATGAACGGTGAGAGTGGGGTATAAATACTCCAGCTCTCTTCTTTTGATGGAGACGTCTCTCTGAGGTATGTTCAATACTGTCTCCAGAGTTCCTCTGTGGAACTGAGCCGAAGTCACCTACTTGATACTCTGATATCGCATGTTTCCTAGTCCCATGTAACCATACCTTTACAGATTTGTCTGGGAATACTTCTTAATAAATCACTTGCCTATGAGTCCTTGTGACAGCGCCTGTTTCTGGGGAACCTAACCTGAGAGGTTTCTCCAGGGAAAGTTTGGGTACCTTAATGAGTCAGTTATTGCGCCAAGAGTGCTAAATAAAAGACATCGAAATTTCAGGTGCTCACCACATCAAACGTCTGATTTCCACTAACAAGTTAACCAGGGCAGCTCTGCTAAAGAATGTGTGTTGGGTATAAGCCTGTTCCATGTGTCTTTTGCTCTGGGACCAGGAGTTATCCAGGGCATCCTTTTCACAAGAAAATAGCCAAGCCAAACAAGTGCATGTAAAGCCTCTGCTAACATCACATCTGCCTGCCAAACAGTCCACTACCGAAAACAAATCACGTGGCCACGTCAGGCATCGATCGCTGAGGAATAGCCTCCCTCTACTCTAGACACATGGCAAAGGGCATGGACACATAATTCTATTACCAGGAAAGAATGAAGAATTGGGAACAAGAACCTAATCCACCACATTTCCATTTAGAGAGTAAAGGGAATGTTGTGAAAGCAAAAACTAACAGATGTCTACTCTAATTTATAGTAAGCTGTGTGTGGTAGGTGGAATCATGGCTCATAAAGATGACCATGATCTAAGTCCCTGAATCTGCGAATATGTTACCACATGTGGTAAAAGGGACTTTGCAGATGTGATTAAGTTAAGGATCTTGAGATGGGGAGATCATCCTGGATTGTATTATTGTGCCCTAGGTGGGAACAATGTAATCACAAGCATCCTTGTAAGATACAGGCAGGAAGTCAGAAGGGAGAGAAGTTGCTGCTCTGATAGCTTTGACAATGTAAGAAGCAGCCATGAGCCAAGGAATGTTGGTAGCTTCTAGAAGGTAACTAAGGTAAAGAATGGATTATTTCCTAGAGCCTCCAGAAAAAACCAGTCCTACCAACACCTTTCAGACTTCCAGAACCCTAAAAGAATAAATGTGTGCTGTTTCAGGCCACTAATTTTATGGTACTAGCAGCAATAGGAAACTAATACACTGTGACTTACATATATTCTTTTTTAACACGTCAACTGACCCTATAAAGTAGACATTATTTTTCCCATTTTAAAGATGAGCAACCTGATGTTGCAAGACATAAAATAATTGGTCCAAGGTCATTCAACTGACAAATATCAGAGTCAGCATTCAAACTCAGGTCAAACTTCAATACCAGTTCTGTTGCCATTGAAATACTATTTTAGCTTCTGTTTTGTGCCAATGGATAAATTAAGGAATAAACTCAGAGAACCCTAGACCATTCATAATTCAGCAGAAGGAGAAGGGAGCAAATGAAGCTTCTT
>NW_012145808.1:0-1225 GCF_000956105.1 Propithecus coquereli
ATTCTCTACAAGAAAAGTCTGGGGGACCAAGGGCAACATATGTAACCTAAACATCTGTACCCCCATAATATGTTGAAGTAAAAGAAAAAAAAAAAAAGAAAAATCTGAGATTTACTCCAAAAAAAAAAAAAAAAAAAAAAAAGAGGCAGGATCTCTGACCAAATAGCTTAAAGAAAATCTCACCATGTCTCCAATTGTGTCCATGTATGCTGGGCTTTCAAATCAACATTTTAGTGATCTACACTTAAATATGAACAAATGGTCAGGGACCATTTTACATTTGAAGAAAATCTTAAAATGAAAGACAGAGGCCAAAGCAGAAAAAAAAGAAAAAACAGATACAAAGGAACTTTGAAAAACTGATAAAACTGGTTGCTTCTGAAGAGAGAAGCTATAGCTCAGAGAAAAAGATGGGAGGGTAACATTTCACTATATGACTTTTTAACGATTTTTTAAAAAAGTATCAGCGTTATTGAGAAATAATTGACATACAAAAAACTGCACATATTTAAAGTATACAGTTTGATAAGTTTTGACATTTGTATGAAACCATGAAACGATCCTCTCCAAGATAACGAACATATCCATCGTCCCTAAAAGTTTCCTCGTGTCCTTTTGTAATTCTTCCCTCATACATACACACCTCATCCCAAAGCAACCACTGATCTGATTTTTGTCACTATAGATTAGTTGGCAATTTTTAAAATTTTATTTAAGTGGAGTTACATATTTACTCTTCCTTGTCTGACTTTGTCAGTTAGTATATGATTATTTTGAGATTTATAGAAGTTGTTGCATTTGTCAATAGTTCATTCATTTTTATTGTGGAATGATATTTCATTGTATGGCTACACCACAATTTATTTATCCAATCACTTGATAAATATTTGGGCCGTTTCCAGTTTTTCCGCTCTTAAAAATAAAGCTGCTCTGAACATTTGTGTACGAGTCTTTTGTGTGGATATGTGCTTTAATTTTTTTCTTGCCCAAGTACTGAGAGGTAGAATGACTAGACCATACTTTATTTATTATTATTTTTTTTTTTTTAGGCCAGAGTCTCACTCTTTTGCCCGGGCGAGTGAAGTGCCGTGGCGTCAGCCTAGCTCACAGCAACCTCAAACTCCTGGGCTCAAGCGATCCTACTGGCTCAGCCTCCCTAGTAGCTGGGACTACAGGCTTGTGCCACCATGCCCGGCTAATTTTTTCTATATATTTTTAGTTGTCC
>NW_012145809.1:0-1362 GCF_000956105.1 Propithecus coquereli
TTTATCTTTTAATATCTGCTTTTGTTCTTTGTAATATATGATTATATGCCATATATTGTTGCTGTAGGTACCTTGTACAAGAACTTTATTTCTAAGAATTGTAGGAAAGAGATTTCATGCTTTTCAGATGCAACCTTTCCTAGGGTTTGGTTTGTTCAGGCAGATGTCCTCCTCCTGTACCCTGAAAGATAGGATTTTCCTAGATTTTTAACATAGCTCCTCATTGACTAACCTCAGATAAGTTCAAAATCTGACAAATGTCCTCTGAAAAAGATCTCGTCTCAGCATTACTTTTTTCCAAAGTACTATAAGGTAGTAAAATATTTTATTTGCCTTTCCATCTCAGTCCTATAGCCTCCTGTGTTATCAGAGTAGTCAGCAAATATTCAAAAGAGTCAAATTGGTCAAAAATAGAAAATATTCTAGAAGTCATTATGTTATGCCAGCTCACACAGTCATCAAATTTATGCTGATTCTTCTTTTTCCTAGTAGAGTTATCCTGCTTATAACAAAACTATTTTTTTTAACTTATTCTCTTAGTTTCTCCAGATTTCCAGTGATTTTACATATTGGATTTTTAAATGTATTTCTTTATTTTTAATTCTTGTAGCAGAATTTTTTTATTTTATTTACTTATTTTGGTTGTTATTGCAGCAGAATTGATGGTGTCCTGCTACCTACATACTCTACTGGTAATTGAATTCTACCAATTTTGTTACATACTATTTTTATGCTTGATTTTAACGTTTGCTACTTGTGGCATAGGTTTTTAGAAGCTCGGTACAAATAAATTGCTCCAGATTAGGGTGAATTTGTCAGAAGTCAACAAGTTGTACATTTCTATAGAAATGGAGCCATATAAAGTATTTTCAACATAATTGAGAGTCTTAATAAAGATGGAAGCTACAATAAAAGCAGACAACATTCAAGATCTAATAGAGCCTTATTTACCCTACAGAGTCTAGAGGTAGCTTGACATTGAAATAGTAAATTACATTTATCTAATAGGACATGGTTGATACAATGATTTATTTTTCTTATCGATATATACTTTATATAAAATAAAACTCACAGATTTTAATTATAAATTTACTTGAATTTTGACAGTATGGGCATCCCTGTTACATATACACAGTGAAGAACTAGAGCATGTCTATCAATCTATAAACTTTCCCTGTGTCTTTTCTAATGAAATCTCCATACATACAGTGGCAACCAGTGTTCTGATTTTACCAACAAAGAGCCCAGAAAGATAAGGTATTTTTAAAGGAAGTAAACCAAGTTTTACCTCCAGTAATAACTGAGTAAACTTCTAGCAAATAGACCTCCCAAAAATAACAGCTACAAATCTGGGAAAGAAAA
>NW_012145810.1:0-1970 GCF_000956105.1 Propithecus coquereli
TAAAACACTTAAGACATTAACTGTCAAATGTGTTGCAGATTTTTTTTTTTACCAGTTTGTCAAATATTTTTAGAATTTTGTAATGGCATTTCCCAAGGTAATATTTTGTGGTAAAATTAGTCAATCTTTTATTTTCTTGTTTCTGATTTTTGCGTTTGGCTTATAAAATCTTCTCTAACCTCAATTAGGAAACTTTATGTCTTCAGACACTTTCATGGTTTCATTTAAGTCATTGATCCGTTTAGAATTTATTTGGATTTAAGTTTTGAAATAGTAATTCGACTGCATTACTTTTCCTAAAATTGTCAAATAGGTATTCCAAGGCGATTTGTTACGGTCATTATTTTTCCTCTAGTTGAAATCTTATCTTTGTCAAATAGTGGATGTGTTTGTGGACTTTGTATTATTCTGCTTGTTTTTCTTTCTATTTCTGCGCTGGCACTAGACTAGGTAATTGCTGTATTTTTACTACCTGATAAGACAAGCTCCTGGTATTTTTTTTTTTTTTTTGAACTTCTCTTGAATAGATTTTTAGTTTATTCTCTTATTCTTTCAGAAGTTTAGAATTATCTTGTCAAGTTGCCCCCCAATTCTTCTGAAAATTTGATGGAAATTTCATTAAATATATCGATAAATTTATTGAGACTTCTTTACAATAACAAGTCTTTTTATTCAGGAATATTGTCTCTAGTTACAATCTTTCATGTCTTTTGGTTAAGTTCTATCATTTTGTTCATATAGATTCTATGTATTTCAATTTTCTATTTTTTCTTCCAGAAAGGGATTTTTTTGTATTATATTTTATATCTAGATATTATTAGTACAAATTAAAACGATAGCTTTCTGTTACATTTATTAGGTAATGGCCACGAGCTCTAAAATCAAGAGCATAGCATCCTGCTTATGCACAGTAGGTGAATAGTAAATGTTAGTTAAATAGATTCCATTGGTACCTAATGCTCATAAAGAGCTCCTTCTGCTCTTCCCCTCTTATTTGAACCTGAAGCTTTATTTTAGAGAGGTACTGTCAAGTTGATCCAAGGAGGTGATTTGGTCCCTGGCTTCAGTGATGGTGCTTACGAAGATGCTGACCAGTTGATTTGCAAGTTGCAAGAAGACAGTGAAAAAGAAGGGCTTCAATTAAAAGAGGAGAAACATGTTAAACAAAGTGAAGGACTTGACTGGGTGGTGAAAGATGAGGTGAGCTCCTTGAGGAGTTTGTGGTGTCTCTGTACCTGCAAAAGTTTAAATAAAATAATTCATAAGTGATTATTATGGATGTCTATTCACCTTCTAATGGTGAAGGTAGGAGGTGAGAGCTGGGAAGATAGAAGAGGGTGCAAATGGCATCCATCATAGTGAAGGCAGTTGACCAATAGGAGGGCAGGAAGTGAGTTGGGAAGAGGAAAGAGCACAGCCTCTTGGTTGAGGATGGGAGTGAAAGATGCTCCTCTTGTTGCAGGTTTCAGAGTGGACTCAGCAGCCTTCTCAGTCCTCCCTTCCTGTGCTCCTGTGTCTCATAGTTTGGTGAACGAAGTAGTTTGGTGCCTGCTCTTTTGCCTTCTGCCTCTCCTCTGAAGAAAATGTTTATTAAAACACTTGATTCTGGCTATATTGCAGCTGGTGGAGACAATTATTCTAGTCCTAGTTTTCCCCCTCCTAACTCTTTTTTTTTTGTTTAAAAAGACATGTTTAAAGAGGTTTTCAAGCTCTGAAGATAAGGAAAATGTCCATGAACACAGAAGGTGATCCACAACATTTAGGGAGGGGATGAAGTGTGATATGGTTAGAAAGCAGGCATTGGGGAAAAAGAGATAATGAGACTAACGTTAAAGATTTTTCCATGTTTGTAACAGATCTCAAAAATTAAAATGCAAAGCCATGTGTTATAGAAGAAAATAAATCATCTAATAACAACAGCAATTTTATGTTGAACCACATTTTTTTCTTTTTATTTGTAGTTATATTTA
>NW_012145811.1:0-1345 GCF_000956105.1 Propithecus coquereli
CCTCAAACTCCTGGGCTCAAGCGATCCTCCTGCCTCAGCCTCCCGGGTAGCTGGGATTACAGGCGTGCGCCACCATGCCTGGCTAATTTTTCTATTTTTAGTAGAGATGAGGTCTTGCTCTTGCTCAGGGCTCAGGCTGCTCTCGAACTCCTGAGCTCAAGAGATGCCCCCTCCCTGCCCCTGCACCGGCCCTCCTAGTAATTCTTTCCTTTCTACTTTCCTTCTCTCTCCCCCTCCCTGCTCCCTCCCCCTATTTCCTACCACCCTTTTTTTCTTTCGACATTTTGCTATGGAAATTTTCAAAGACACAAAAGTCATTAATAAAAGCATTTTACAGTGAACACTCACATACCCACCACTTAGAGTCTACAACTAACATTTTAACTACACATATCCATCCAGCTCCTCCGTAAATTAATCTTATCTTCGTGCATTCTAAGTTGAAGACATCAGGACATTTCACACCTAAACACTTCAGTATACATATTAAGTAGAGTTAAATTTTGGTTTATAGTTTTTGTTATTAGGTAAAATATAATGTGAAAAGCACAAATCTTATGTGTAAGGCTTTGAGTTACACAGCTCAAAACTTATGTTATAGGATATTACCATCACTACAGCCAAGTTCCCTCATGTCTTTCTCCAGTCAACCCTGGCCTCTACACTGCTAAGGCAACCACTGTTAGGATTTTTTCCACCATAGCTTCACTTGTGTTGGAATTTCATATAAATGAAATTATACAGTGTGTACTCTTTTGTATCTGGCTTCTTTCACTCAGTATAATGTTTTCAAGATTTGTTCTCATCGTGTGCATTGGTAGTTCATTCCTTTTCATTGCTGAGTTGTATTTCATTGTATTAATAGACCTCAGTTTATTTATCCATTTTTCTGTTGATAAAACTTGGGCTAATTCCAGTTTGGGGCAATTATCAATAAAGCTGCTGTGAACATTCTTGTACCAGTCTTTTCGTACACATGCTTTCATTTCTCTTGGGTAAACACCCAAAATTGGAATTGCTGGATCACAGGGCATGTGTGTGTTTGGCTTAATAAGAAACTGCCAGATCTTTTCCAAAACAAAATATGAGAGTTTCACTTGTTCCACATCCTTGCCAATATTTCGTGTTGTCAGTCTTTTTTTTTTTTTTTTAATTTTTTTTTTTTTTTTGAGACAGAGTCTCACTGTGTTGCCCGGGCTAGAGTGCCCTGGCGTCGTCCTAGCTCACAGCAACCTCAGACTCCTGGGCTCGAGCGATCCTTCTGCCTCAGCCTCCCGACTAGCTGGGACTACAGGCATGCACCACCATGCCCGGCTAATTTTTTCTATATATTTTTAGTTGTCCA
>NW_012145812.1:0-1232 GCF_000956105.1 Propithecus coquereli
CTCACTCTTGCTCAGGCTGGTCTTGAACTCCTGACCTCGAGTGATCCTCCCGCCTCAGCCTCCTGGGTAGCTGGGACTACAGGCATGCGCCACCGTGCCCAGCTAATTTTTTCTATATATTTTTAGTTGTCCAGCTAATTTCTTTCTATTTTTAGTAGAGACGGGGGTCTCGCTATGTTGCCCAGGCTGGTCTCGAACTCCTGACCTCGAGCAAACTATACTCCCGCCTCGGCCTCCCAGAGCGCTGGAATTCTTTGCTATTCTCATAGGTGACAAACGGCACCATCGCTTTGCCGATCTCTATTTCTGGTGTCGTGCGTGAAGTACGACATTTGTCATATGTTCAGGGGCCTTTTGGGTTTTCTGAAAACTCTGTATTCGTGATCTCTTCCCATTGGTTTTTAAACTCGGTTGTCTTTTCTAGAGTCCCAGCTCCCCGGTCCCTGTCCCCCAGCCCCAGTCCCCTCGTGTCCTGCTGTCGGTCCTGTCCCCCCCCGTCTTCCCTCGGGCTCCATTTCCGGACCTGAACCAGTCTCGGTGCACCTGGAAGCCACCGTGGAACCTGCTCCAGACCCTCCGGGGCTGGGTCCCCTGGCGGTGGCAGCCCACAGGGACCCCACTGCCCCGTCCCTGCCCGCACGGGCATGCGCGGTGGCCTTCCTGGTACCGTCCTCTCTCCTGGGATCCCTTGCTCAGAAAGATCCCTGTCCCCGGTGGGCCCACTGGTCCCCAGAGCTGGCAGACAAGCCCCAAAGAGAGCGTGGCGGCCATCTTCTCCGTGAACAATTGGGGAAACTGAGGCCCGATGCCCGAGTCTCACAGCTAAACGGAGGCAGGGCAGGGGCTCCGAGCCGCAGGGTTGTAGGAAGAAGCTGCTCTTTACCGCCTATCCTCAGAAGTCCCCAGGAGTGACCGGCTGGGTGTGTGTCCCTGAGTCCCCACCGGGCCTCAGTTTCCCCTTGAGGGATGCCCCCCCCTCCCCCGTCTGTGGTCTCCGGCTGGGAGGGTCTTCGAATTCATTCACGTCTTCGAAAGCGGAGTTGGGAGTCTCAGGTCCCGTGGCTGGAAAGTTCGGGGACAGTTGTAGAACTGGGGACAGGGGGGCGGGGACAATTTCCGGGCCTTGGCGGCTGAGCGAGCGGGGCGGGGGTGGCAGCCCCGGACCCTGGAAAACGAAAAAAAACCCTTTTATGTGAAAACCCCCCTGGCACTCGCTGCGTGCCGGACGCCGC
>NW_012145812.1:1282-1762 GCF_000956105.1 Propithecus coquereli
CTCAAGAGCAATCCTCTTGCCTCAGCCTCCCCAGTAGCTGGGACTACAGGCACGTGCCACCATACCCAGCTAATTTTTTCTGTATATTTTTAGTCATTTGGCTAATTTCTTTGTATTTATAGTAGAGACGGGGTCTCGCTATGTGGCCCAGGCTGATCTCGAACTCCTAACCTCGAGAGCGATCCTCCCGCCTCAGCCTCCCAGAGCGCTGGGATCACAGGCGTGCGCCACCACGCCCGGGCCTTGGGGTGGGTTTCTGATTCTGGCTTCCTACAGGACCCAGGGTGGAGGAGGAGAGCTGGCTCGGTGCAGGGACCAGAGTGTCACCTGCAGCCCCTTCCACTGCGGTGCCTCGGGGAAGAAAGACCATCAGGCTTGGGAAACCTTCCTGGACGTTCCCGGCTCTTGCATAGACGAGACTCATCGCTGAGTCGTTTTACAGACGAAGGGTGAAGAGAGGGCACACACGGCCCCTCGTGC
>NW_012145812.1:3308-3656 GCF_000956105.1 Propithecus coquereli
TGCAACTTCCCAGCTCCCGGGGGCCACAGCGAGGACGCCCCGCTATGAGAGTCCCCAAACTCAGGGCCACCTGGCGACCCTGGATTTGTTGCCTTGCAGAGCAGGACCAGCACGGGGAGATGGGCGTCCTGCGTGCCTGTGTGTCTGTCCCCGTGTCCCAGCCTCTGTGCACACTGTTGGGTCAGGTGTCTGTCTGTCACACGTGTGGGCGCTGGGACCCGTTGCTGGCCCAACCCTTCCCCTTTCAGCCTTGCCCCTGACAGCTGCTGTCCTCTTAGTCCCTGCTCTTGACCCCTCATCTGGAACCCTGTCCCCCTCTCTAGGCCGCCCCTCCCTGGCGGCCCCCCC
>NW_012145812.1:6061-6781 GCF_000956105.1 Propithecus coquereli
CCTGTAGTCCCAGCTACTCAGGAGGCCGAGGAGGGAGGATCGCTCGAGGTCAGGAGGTCGAGACCAGCCTGAGCAAGAGCAAAGCCAGCCGGACGGGCGTGCTTAAAGCTTGTGCTCACATTGATGTCGCCAAGACGCCTCTGGCCAGAGCACGCCAAGCCCGGCGTAGAGTGGCGCAAAGACCCGCTCTGCCTCCAGGCCACGGTGGCGAGAGGGGACACAAAACAGAGGCCCGGTCTTTTCTGCAAACGGGCAGAGCGTGGAGCATTTGGGCGGCCCAGGCCGTATGCTTCCTGTGTCAAGTCCTAACTGCTGTCGTGCTGTGAAAACAGCCCTAGACGACATGTAAACAGAACGAGGGTGGCCGTGTGCCAATAAAACTTTATTTACGGACATCGGAATTTGGATTTGCATATAATTTTCTCGTGCCACAAAGAATATTCTTTTTTGCATTTCTTTGCCAACTTTTAAGAAAAACGTAAACACATTTAATGCGGCGCTAGGAGGATAAAAAAAAAAAAAAAACCCTGGGGTTTGCGGACTCCTGCAAGATGGAGCTAAGGGTTCCAGCGTCCCTTGGGCCACCCTACACGTCCCCGGAGCGTCTTCCTGCCGGGTGAGGTGTGAGCCTGGCTGATTTTTTTGTATTTTATTTAGAGACGGGGTCTTGCTATGTTGCCCAGTCTGGAGTGGCGTGGCGTCAGCCCAGCTCACAGCAAC
>NW_012145812.1:7288-7760 GCF_000956105.1 Propithecus coquereli
CCTCCCCTCCTTCCTTCCTTCCAGTGGGACCAGGAGGCCTGTCTACACCTCTGTCCCCAGCCCTGGTGGTCCTCCCCTCTCTCCCGCCACCCCCCGCCTCGTGGACCTGCCTCTCTTGCAAAACCGACCTCAGGGACATGTGACGGCTGCCCCCCCGTCTCCCCAGACCCCCAGACTGGGAGGGGGTGGCCTGGGTCCCCTCCACCTTCCCTTTCCCTGAGTGCTGGGGACGCGACCACGTTTGAGGGCAGCGCTGGGGCCGAGGCCGGGGCCGGGGCGGGGGACGCTGGTCACCCAGTCCCGTTTCTCCTGCCGGGTCAGGCACAGGCCCACACGGGCGGGGGTCCCCAGATCCCAGGGCCCCTCAGAGAGCGACCCCGACTCTCTCCCTCGCCAGCTGCCCCCGGGACCTCGGGAAACTTCTGAGCCCCTCTGGCCTCTGTTTCCACATCTGTGAAATGGGCTCGTAGGC
>NW_012145812.1:10026-10309 GCF_000956105.1 Propithecus coquereli
CCCGCCCGCCACCCGCCACTGTGTAATTATCCGGTGACTTACTCTGCAGAGGTCTCCTGATAATTACGCCGGGAGTCAGAAGCCAGCGATTCTTGGAGCCATCACGACCGAGGAATTCGCTTCCACGGTGCGAGCTCGCCGTGGTGGCGGAGGGGACGGGGCCAGAGCGCTGTGTCCCCCAGCGCGGGGCTTTGAAGACAGGGGCTCTGGCTGGTCCGTTGCTGCGTCCCCAGCGCCCCGCACGGAGGCAACGGCTGATTATTTCATAAACAATTAATAATTA
>NW_012145812.1:21134-21564 GCF_000956105.1 Propithecus coquereli
CCTCACTCAGCAACTCCTTGCAGAAATCCCTGTATTGCCAGAGAGTTCATGACATTTTTCATATGTTGAATAATATTCCAGGGGGTGGCTGTCCCGTCCCTTGGTTCCCAACACGGTGGCGGACACGGGGCTTCATCAGCCAGGCTGGTGGCTTTGGTCTCGATCCCAGAGCAAGGGGTCCCCGGAAGGCTTGAAGCACGCGAGCGACTTGTGTGAAGAAGCCCCGGTCGGCTGGGCTCGATGGCTCCCGCCTGTGATGCCAGCACTCTGGGAGGCCGAGGAGGGAGGATCGCTCGAGGTCAGGAGTTCGAGACCAGCCTGAGCAAGAGCGAGACCCCTGTCTCTATTAAAAAACAAAAAGAAATTAGCTAGACAGCTAAAAATATATAGAAAAAATTAGCCGGGCATGGTGGCTCATGCCTGTAGTCCC
>NW_012145813.1:0-2261 GCF_000956105.1 Propithecus coquereli
TGAGTGCATATGTCCACCAGAAGACCCATGCAGGAATGTTCATAGCAGCTTTATTCCTAATTATAAATAAAAGAATACTCTTTGGCAATAAGAAAAATAAACTCAGAAGTTATTATTTTTCAGTTTAAAAACCTCAGTCTAAAAAGGTTTAAGAATGAAGGATAATGAATTTCTGTTTTCACACTTTGGTCCCGTTCTGCTTGCCTTAGATCTGTAGTAGTGCCTTCTTGTGACAAGCAACCCCACACATGGAATGCAGTGCTTTCTGATGTGTGTCGACATGCTACCAGTGACTTAGGAGATATTTTTATTTAGTATTCAGGTGGATGTTTAAATTATGATAGGAATTTTAATGCTGATTAGGAAAGTGTATAATACATCAAATTGGTGGTTTCATAGGTCTTAATAGTTTAGGGTGAATAAGATGTTTCTAAAAAAGAATGAGTTGAGATTCACTACAATGTGTATGAACGTTGAGACCACTATACAAAGTGAGATAAGCTAGACACAAAAGGACAATTATTGTACAATTCTACTTATAAGCTTCTTGGAATAGTCAAATTCATAGAGACAGAAAATAAATCAGGTTACCAGGGGCTGGGGGAAGGGAGGAACGGGGAGTTATTGTTTAATGGGTACAGACTTTCTGTTTAGGGTGATGACAAAGTTCTGGAAATGAATAGTGGTGATGGTTGTACAACATTGTGAATGTACTTACTGCCACTGAATTGTACACTTAAAAACGGTTAAAATAGTGAATTTCATTATGTATATTTTACTATCATTATAAAAAGAGGGGCAGGAATGGACGAGGGAGTGCATGTGTAGATTTTTTAAAAAGAGAGTTGAGAAAAGTGTTAAATAGTGGTATAGGACTTGACACACAGAAAAATGTTGATGGTGCTATGCAAATTATAGATATTTGGGCAATGCTAGGATAGAGGAAAGATCACTGGGGCCAGGAAGACCTGACCTATGTTCCAGTCTCAACCTCTGCCGTGAACTAGCAGGGTGGGCCTATACGTGACCCTTATCTAAAGGATATTTGATGAGAAACCAAGACCTCTAAGATTGCTTGCTACCCTGAAGTTCTCTGATTGTACGTTATGCCATTGGGTTTGTTATTCAGATGACCTAGTTTGCATATTTAATAGAATTTTCTCCTTTTTAATAATAAAACTAAAAAAATGCATATTTAGAATTTTAAACATGACATTAGCATTTTAAATCTTTTAAGAACCATAATATCATAGTAACAATAGATGAAAAAAAAATCACCCATAAACTTGCTGTTCTATCAAACTGTTTTAATATATCATATTGTATTCTTTGTCTAGAGTGCCATATTATTTTTATGTGGTTGTAATCAGCTATGCTTTTATAGACAAAGTTTTTGGCGTCAGTCTTCAAATATTAATTTACATTTTATCCTACAGGTTATGATTAATCTTAGCTAATGAAACTTTTTAAAAGTGCTTTGTATGTACCTTGTTTTGGTAGTGAATATTTAAATGAATCTTTTGAATTGCTTTAAGGTGAATGCTGTGATATTAATCCTCTTGAGTTTCATCTAGTCAGTGATATGGTATATTTAAATGTCTTTTAATGCTTTACTTTGATATTTGTGTCTTTGATACAGATATTTGGATATTTGATATTTGGAGTCTTGTCTATATAAGAAGAAAAACAGTTAATATGTTCTTCTATCTAGTATCCTAATTATGCTTCTTTCATCCACTATTGACCATTTGTTTTGTGTTTATAGTTTCATCTAAAATCTTAATTTTAATTGAAATTTTAGATCAGTCTGTAGAACATAATGTTATATTTCCTTAGTTTACTTTTACAGATTGAATTCATGATAGAGATACAAACATTTGCCAAAAGAAGCTTCCTTCACAATAGAGCTAGTGTTTTGTTTTGTGGTCCTTTTCTAACTATAACATCTTATTTACATAAGCTTCTGATCGATGTCTCTTGAAATTCATAGGTTTTTTTTTTCCTTCTTTTTTTAAATTGTCTGGAAATCCTGTGGCATTGCTCTCAAATCATTTGATAAATTTTTCTTGGCTTTCCCTTTTATTTAAACATGTGCATTTACTAACAGCTGAACTGAATTCGTGTGTTCTATTTCTAGGTTGTGATTTAAAAAAATCAATTTGATTAAAAAAATATACATACAGAGTTAGGTTTCCAACCTTGTGTACATCAAGTTTTCTTTTTTTTTTTTTTGAGACAGACTCTCACTCTCTTGCCTGGGG
>NW_012145814.1:0-1104 GCF_000956105.1 Propithecus coquereli
GTTCACAGAAAAATTGAACAGAATATATCCCTAGTCTCCCCCCAACCCCCCACCACATACCCCCCCTCCCCACCACCCCCGGTTGACATCCTGCACCAGAGTGGAACATTTGTTACAGGTGATGAGTCTGTATTGGCACATCATTATCACCCAAAGTTCATAGTTCACGTTAGGATTCACTCTTGCTGAAACCATGAGTTTTGACAAATGTAGAATGATGTATGGCCACCATTGTGGTATTATAAAGAATAGTTTCACTATTTTGCTTGCCCTAAAAATCCTCTATGTTCCACTCATTCATCTCTCCCTCCCCAGTAACTTTCGCAACCACTGATCTTTTTCACTGTCTCCATAGTTTTGCTTCTTCCAGAATGCCACATAATTGCAACCATACAGTATACAGCCTTTTCAGACTGGCTTCTTTTACTCAGGAATAGGGATTTGTTTCTTTCGTGTCTTTTCATGGTTTGACAACTCATTTCTTTTTAGTGCTAAATAATATTTCATTGCCTAGATATACCACAGTTAGTTTGTACATTTATCTACTGAAGGACATGTTGGTTGCTTCAAGTTTTGGCAATGATGAATAAGCTACTATTAATATAAACATCTGTGTGCAGGTTTTTGCATGGACATAAGTTTTCAATTCATTTGAGTATTTTTGTTATGTTCTAGCCCATTTGAGCTCTTTAAAGGAAGAGAACAATGCTTCCTTAGAATAGCTAATTTGGCCTTTTTGGTTCTGTTGACTCGGAGAACTATATGGTGTTAGAACTGGAAGGGAATTTGGTTGCCTAATCCAACCACTCATTCTATACTTTAGGAAACTGAGTCACATACACATGAACTAGTTGTCATTCTATCTTTTTTAAAAGTCAAGTCTTCCTGGATTTTATTTTTTGATTTGCTTTGAGATGTTTTTTAAATGCGGTCACATTAGTTTTCAAGTCACTAGTAAATTTTAAAGATCTCTTGCCCCTTGGGCTCAATCTCAGATTTTACCATTAACTTTTTTTTTTTTGAGACAGAGTCTCACTGTGTTGCCCGGGCTAGAGTGCCGTGGCATCATCCTAGCTCACAGCAACCTCAAACTCCTGGGCTCAA
>NW_012145815.1:0-1176 GCF_000956105.1 Propithecus coquereli
TTTTTTTTTTGAGATTTATTTGTGGAATCTTGGAGTTTATTTAATAGTTTAGCCAGAACCCCTATCAGAACTTTTTCTTGCTGAGAAGTTGTTCCTTTGACTAAAATGTAGCTAGTAAATAGCAGTGAAAATATTGAAATATTTCCATATTGGTTGGTAAATGTCACTACCCCAACCCACTGAAATGTCTCATAATCCAAGAGCTAAAGGGTTAATATCTAGTACAGTAGAAGCCACCAAGAACCCTGCTCCTGGGCAGCATCCATCCTATTGGTGGTGAAGGGTTCTGAGTATCACCTTTGGTTGTTCCTGTATAGTCTCTCTGCCATCGAATGTGCAAAGTTGTGTAGCTCAAGTGGCTGTGGCACTTTGTCAAGCTGAGAGTTGACTTTGAGGTGTTATTTGACAGATCTGTTCCAATTTAAATTAGTAGTGGAGTCTTCTAATTTGTAAATACCATACCTTAAAAACACCCCATATATCTAGGCAACAGTGAATGGAACAATGCTTGTTTTTGCTTTCCTATTTTGTTACTAGTGTTGTTTCCCAAGGAAATTAATATAGGTTGCCTATGACTGTGTGAGATATGGGTGGAGTTCTCAGAGTTTTAAGCTGGAGGTGTCTAGGATTGGAGAGTAGAGGTTTGGTGTCTGAGCATAGATGGCAGTGCATTCCATAAATTGTGAACTGCTTTGACTCCAGGATTTGTTAAAAGAAGTTGGTCTTATGATACAAGTACAATAGTAGTAGTTGCAGTAGGAACAGCAACAGTTAGCACTGATTGTCTTGTATTGCATGTACAATTGGCCTCTGGAAAATGCCAAATTGATGTCTACTAATAAATCTACGTTACCGTCTATATTTTACGTAAACATAAAATGTTTTAAATAATTAATGAAACAAGGTTGGATATAAATAAATGTTCAAATGTACCCATTGTCTAATTTTATCCTCATAAAACCAATGAGAGAAGTCTTACTCCCTGTATTTTACAGAGGTTAAGTGGCTTGTTAGAAGCCAGATGCTTCTGAGTGGTGGAGCTAAAGCTGAGGCTTAGATCTGCCTCTAGAGCCCATGTCCAACTCTGCTCACCTCTACTCTGATGGTAGGATATCTTCTAGTGTCAGGACACCATCTCCATGCAGAGCTTAATTTTAAATGAGACTTTTTATTTTT
>NW_012145816.1:0-1873 GCF_000956105.1 Propithecus coquereli
TTATTTCTGTGATATCAGGTGATTTCAATTTTATTTATATATTTCTGTACTTTCCAAGTTTTCTAAAGCAATAGCCACAACTTTTATAATTAATTGGGAAAACTGATTGCAAAAGGAAAAAAATATTCAGGATATTTTCTACAAAGAATTCCTTATAACCCAGATATCATTAGCTCCAAAGACATCTACCTCAGGATAAAGAAAAGACTAAATGTTCAAATCAGAACCCTGGATTCCTTCTAATGACTGTCCTCTCCATCTTTAACTGCTCAGGCCAAAATAACCTAGGGATCATTTTGGATTTCTCCTTTTCCCTATATCAGCATCCTGCCAGTTCTAGCTCCAATTAGCTCCAATACAGAATCCAAATTTGACCAATTCTGTCCCCACTGCTAATAACTCTAATCCAGTCATCAGCAGCAGTGTCCCCTAACTTGTCTCCCTACCCCTACTTTCGCCCCTGCTCCCAACAGACCTTTTCTTCCCCCCCACACAGCAGCCTGAGTAAGCTTTTTCTTGTTTCCTCCCTCCCTCTCTCCGTTGCCTAGAGTGCAGTGGTGTCATCATAGCTCACTGCAACCTCAAACTCCTGGGCTCCTCCTGCCTCAGCCTCCCAAGCAGCTGGGACTACAGGCACACACCACTATGTCTGGCTAGTTTTTCTATTTTTTGTGTAGAGTCGGGGTCTCACTCTTGCTCAGGCTGATCTCAAACTCCTGGCCTCAAGCAATCCTTCTGCCTGGGCTTCCCAAAGTGCTAGGATTACACGTGTGAGCCACCATGCCTGGCCCAAGTAAGCTTTTTCTCATCATATCATATTCCTCTTCTGCTTAATGCTCTTCATGTTTGCCCACTGCCAAGTGCAATTAGGCCCAACATGATCTGGCCCCTGGATCTCTCTGGCCTTATGTCATATTACTCTTTCCCTTGTTTACTCTCCTCCAGTCATTCAGGCCTCACTAGTCTTCAAACATTGCCAACCTCGTACCTACTTCAGGGACTTTGCACTAGCTATTCCTACTGCCAGGAATGTTTCCCTCAAATCTTCCCATAACTGATACCTTCTCTTCATTCAGGACACAGCTCCAACACTGCCTCCTAGGAATGGATGACCACTCTATCTAATAAAGAAACATTGTCCCCCTAGTTACTTTCTATTCATTCCTTCCAGCCAAGCTCAACTGGGGTTCCTCCTCTGAACCACAGAACACAGAAAATGATTTGGGTGACTATTTTCTGAATTCTTGCAAGTTGGTACAAAAGTCATATCATTCTAGCTGTATAGAAAAAGTTAATTCATTATATTAACATATAATACGTCTCCTTCCACTCCTGGGGGTTGACCCATTCCTTCTCTGGAATGTAATAAAAAAAAAAAAAAAAAAAAAAAAAAAAAAACTACAATAAACAAAATTAAAAGGCAAATGGTAAACTAGGAAAATCATAATTGCAACATATATAACAGGAAAAGAACTAACATCCTTAATGTATAAATAGCTCTTACAAATCAGTAAGAAAAATAAGTCAATATGGGCAAAGATAATGAACAGGCAATTCACAAAAAAATTCAAATAGCCAGTAAATAAGTGGAAATGAAATAAAGTTAAATTTAAAAATCCAATTTAAAACAGATAAAATGCTTCACTTATCGGACATCAAAGATTAAAAATAGATGATATTTAATGTTATTCAGAATGTGATAAAATGGATCTTCTCCTAAATTGCTGTTAAGGGAATTAAGATGATATAACTTTTCAGGAGGAAAACTGTCCATAAGCATCACAAGCCTGAAAAATGTTCACATCCTCTGCTGGACTGTAATACAAGTCCCAGGATTTAACCTCAAGAAATATATTATATATGTAAACAAGGG
>NW_012145817.1:0-1396 GCF_000956105.1 Propithecus coquereli
AAGAAAGGGAAACTTTAATATTCCTTTGTCTCATAGGAAAAGAACTTTATTGAGGGATTTTTGTTTGTTTATTTTATTTATTTATTTATTTATTGCTACGTATCAACAGTTGGTAGATCTGGAACTAAATTACAAGTGACCAAGAAACAAATATTTAGATTCAGTGCATAGAAGCAAGTAATCCTGACAACTGAACCCAGTAAACCTAACAAGAATTAGGTGGTGCTAGTGGGGAGTTTGAGAGAATGCCACTAGTAGTAATATTGTTAAACATTTTTAATTGGGCAAAGGCAAAATAATCAAAATCAAGTTCTCACGGGCAAAAAGAAAATTGATAGGGCTTTACGGAAGATAAGAAAATCTCTCATTCCTCAAGGGGAAAATATTAAATATGATGAGATGATCATGGAAACAGAAATTCAGCTCATTTTTCAAGCTATAAGAAGATGAGGATATAGGTTTTTTAAAATGATACCAAGAAAGTCACCAAGGGAAAAATAAATTTTAAGGCTTTACAGAGCAAAATAGATATTCCCATGTACAGATATGATTAATGGAAGGCAACAATAGGGAAGCAAAGATAATAGGGCAATTTAAAAGAAACAAACAAAAAAAATACAAATCAGAGAAGTAGATATACAAAGATAGAAGTTGATGAGTGAAAAAAGATCAAAGTAGAAATAAATATATGACCTATCAACAATTAGGGCATGGAAGAAGACATATGAGGATGATGATGCATTCAAACAACACAAAAGTAGATTGATATGCTGCCAAAATGAAGACTGGAAACAAGGTGATTATTACAGCACTATTTCAAAAGCAATAAAAAATACAGATTTCTAATAAACATAAAGACATAATATTTATAAAACTATATGCTGAATAAGGCAGAAGAAAAATCAAGGGACAATTGTTCCTAAAATCTGTAAGGGCAACATTATTTAACTTTAGCAAATTTTAGAGCAAGTTAACAAAAAGTAAAAATAGGACATGAATAATGCAGTTAATCAGATAAGATAAACATTGCAGTTAACATTTCACAGAGAATGCACACGTATTGCAATTAGTATCTGGACTATTTACCTAAAATGACAATATTCAAGCATCTAAAATAGGCTATAAACTTAAGCAGCAGATTTATAATATGGAAGTACAATAAACCAAAGCTCAAACCATTTAAAATTATTAGAAAACAACCTCCTGTATCAACACTGGGACAGATCTAAATGAGTAATACAATTATTAACTATTTAGTAAACAAGAGCCTAACGTATCAAAATCATGTACATCTGACCATAGCAATAATCATGGTTAAATTAATAGATTTTAGTGATAGAATTCTAAAAAGAGAAAATGAATCAATCAGTGAAAAAGATAAAATAATCATGAGAAA
>NW_012145818.1:0-1200 GCF_000956105.1 Propithecus coquereli
AAAAGTGTTATTATTTTTGAATACAGGGTGAAATAAAATTAAGGTAATGAATATATACATCACCACAAATACTTCTCAAATTGTGAGAACATTTGAAATTTATTCTCAATGATTTTGTAATCAATAATACATTATTTCCAACATTTTCTTCTAGAATTCTTATTGTTTCACGCCTTAGGTTTAAATCTGTTATCCACCGCGAGTTGATTTTTGTGAGAGGTGAAAGGTGCGGATCCTGTTTCAGTCTTCTACATATGGCTATCCAGTTTTCCCAGCACCGTTTATTGAATAAGGATTCTCTTCCCCAGTGTGTGTTTTTGTCTCCTTTTCCAAAGATTAGATGGCTATGTGAGGCTGGTTTTATATCTGGGTTCTCAGTTCTGTTCTGCTGGTCTGTGTCACTGTCCTTGTGCCAGTACCATATGGTTTTAGTTACTATAGCCTTGTAGTATAGTGTGAAGTCTGGTAAATTGATGCCTCCCATTTTGTTCTTTTTGCATAGGATTGCTTTTGCTATACAGGGTCTTCTTTGATTCCATACAAAGCATAAAATTATTTTTTTCTATATCTGTGAAAAATTATGTTGGCATTTTAATAGGGATTGCACATTTGCCTAGGCAAAGAATTTATGAGAAAGACCCCAAAGGCAATCACAGCAACAACAAAAATAAATAAATGGGACCTGATCAAATTAAAAAGCTTCTGCACAGCCAAAGAAACTATCAAGAGAGCAAACAAAGAACCTACAGAATGGGACAAAATATTCGGATGCTACACATCTGATAAAGGGCTGATAACTAGCATCTATATAGAACTCAGGAAAATCAGCAAGAAAAAAATCAAAGAACCCTATCAAAAAGTGGGCAAAGGACGTGAACAGAAACATTTGAAAGAAAACAGAATAATGGCCAATAAACATATGAAAACATGCTCAACATCTCTAATCATTAGAGAAATGCAAATCAAAACCACCATGAGGTATCACTTATCCCCAGTGAGAATGGTCTTTATCAAAAAGTCTAAAAACAACAAACGCTGGCGTGGATGTGGAGAGACTGGAACACTCTTACACTGCTGGTGGGACTGCAAATTAGTACAACCCCTGTGGAAAGTTATTTGGAGATATCTCAAAGTACTAAAAATAGAAATACCATTTGATCCAGCAATCCCAGTACTAGGCATCTACCCAAAAGAACAAAA
>NW_012145819.1:0-957 GCF_000956105.1 Propithecus coquereli
CGGGGTCTCGCTCTTGCTCAGGCTGGTCTCGAACTCCTGAGCTCAAACAATCCGCCTGCCTCGGCCTCCCAGAGTGCTAGGATTACAGGGATCAGCCACCGCGCCTGGCCTGTGGTTTGTTTTTTAACTTTGTGTATGGTGTCTTTTGCCGGAAAAGACATTTTTATTTTTTTGTTGTTGACAGTACTATCAGTCTTTAAGGATCATTCTTTTGTGTATTGTTTGAGAAATATTTTTCTACTCACAAAGATATTTTCCTAATTTTTTACTAGAAGCCAAGTTTTAGGGAGTGAAGGAGGAGATACACATGTTGATTTTAAAATATAAGTGACGTACACTTAAAAATGTATGACTATGTTAGAACAAGAAAGGAAAGCAATTAGAGTAATAATGTATATAAGGATTTTTTTATTGCTTTTCAAAGTAGGGCAGATGTATGGAGGCATAAGGAGAACACGTTGAGATAAAATAGATTATCATGTTGAACATTAAGATGGTGTAAGCATGTTGGCGACGTCCCTCAGAAATGGAAAAAGACAACATTTGTGATAACAGTAATAAAGCATTGACCACAATGTATTTTCATCTCTCAATATGTTTAAAAATATTAAATACATAAATATACCACTAGGCAAAGCCAAAAGTGCTCAGTTTGGATTGTTATGAGTTCACTGATTTTCCCATTGATAATTTAAACACATAGGATATCTCATAATTTCTACTTGTGAAAAGTAAGAAAATATAGTAGGGTGAGACAGCCACAGAGTCTATGCAAATGCAAATGAGAAATCTATTGCCACATTTTGCTTTCACAGATGATTAAAATATATTTGATATCTCATAATTTCTACTTGTGAAAAGTAAGAAAATATAGTAGGGCGAGACAGCCACAGAGTCTATGCAAATGCAAATGAGAAATCTATTGCCATATTTTGCTTTCACAGATGATTAAAATAT
>NW_012145820.1:0-1101 GCF_000956105.1 Propithecus coquereli
TCATAGATGTTAACTTTTCAGGATGGACTTTTATGAATGTGTGTGTGTGTGTGTGTGTGTTTGTATGTATGGAATCTGTAGCAGTTATTCACATTAATTTCTTTCCTAATCTAAAAATCACAGTTCTGAACAGTTATCAAAAGAGCTGAATCAAGGCAACTATTGTTATGAGCAGTACCCATTAATCAAATACTGTACTTCAGTTGGAAATTCCTAAAACAGATGATTTGTATCAATATAATTACAAAGACTAAAAGATCGTTGTAATGAATATGCTAGTTAATTGACTATCGTTGGTATTCAGGTGGGATAAATTGAGACCTCATATCTGGCTTCTAAGGACAGAGACTGTGATATCAGTAGAAAGAAAACATTTGTCCCAGTTCTTTGCTATATATATAAGAAATAAGGCTAGTGGATGAGATGGGGAGAGTGGGATAGAGCAATGATTTAAGTGTGCTGGTTTGGTTTCTAAGGCCAAAGATCTTAGAAAGATCTGAAGAATGGAAACATTAAGCAGTTTTGCATAAGACCACTGTGAATCTCCTAGGCAGCCACTACTTACATCCCACAAACCCTCTTGTATTCTGGATCATCCTACTTCTAACCACTGCCCCTGACCACTTGGCCAAGATATTGTAACACAAGTACTTCGTGGAGAATTGGAAATTCAGATGTTGTTTGTGTCTTTTGTAAATCTGCTGTGTGAATGTAGACACTCTAGAACAGAGCTTCCCCTTGCTGTGTCCTTGACAGACTGAAGTACTGTGAAGAGGTGTGTGTGCCAAGACATTGATCGCCACAACCTCCTTGGTGGCCAAGCCTTTATAGATTATCCCAACGTGCTATAAAAAAAATGTGTTACTTTCTATGTTGTCAGGATATGAACATGGTTGGGAAGTACTGCTTTAGATCTCAATTTTCTAAGAAACAAGGGGATTGGGTGAGTTGGTTCTCAAGGTCCATTCCAATTCTATGAGTATATATCAGCCTGCAGTTAAAACATCCAGGACTCCCTGTTCTTTTAGCGATATTTCCCTCAGACACAGAAGCTCGTAAAAATGGAATTAAAAAACACGGAAAAGTGTAGTAGAGTATATT
>NW_012145821.1:0-1257 GCF_000956105.1 Propithecus coquereli
CCAGGAGTTTGAGGTTGCTGTGAGCTAGGATGACGCCACGGCACTCTAGCCAGGGCAACACAGTGAGACTCTGTCTCAAAAAGAAAAAAAAAATAAAAAATAAAAAATAAACTAAAACGTGTTCTGCGAAAGAGCCTGCTGAGAGGATGAAGTGACAGCCAGGAGTGGAAGCACAGATCTGCAAACGGCATCTTCAGCGAGAGCTGGTGTCTAGAGGCCGCACAGAACCCTCACGAGTTGACGGTGAAACAAAACTAAAAAATCCGGCTCATCCAGAAGACACAAAGAAACACATCGCTGAAGAGATGGCGCACGCAGCAGGCAGGCGCCGGAGAGGATGCTTGATCCCACAAGCCTTTCAGAAAAGAAAAACCGCATTTCCGTGTGATTACGCAGCTGTCAAATGGCTAAAATAAAAATAGTGACAACACCGAATGCTGGTGCGGATGCACAGAAACCGGCACACGCGGGCACTGCTGGCGGGAATGGACGATGGCGCGGCCACTCTGGAAAACGGTTTGGCAGTGTCTTAACAAATAACATGCAGCCCAGCAACTGCACGCTTGGGCGTTTATCCCGGAGAAATGAAGGTTCGTGATCACAAAAAACCCTGTACACAAGTGTTTATTACAGTTATTTTTTCCATAATAGTCCCAAAATGAAAACAACCCAGACACCCTTGAACGGGTAAATACATAAACTGTGGCGCAGGGATACAAAGGCCCAGACTATCGATATGCCCAACAACTTCCATCAGTTTCCAGAGAGTTACGCTGAATGCAAAGCCCACGGCAGAAGTTTGCACATTGTGTGAGTCCATTTGCACAGAGACTTGAAGTGGCAGCATCATAGACATGGGGACCGGTCGGCGGTTGCAGGATGGAGGAGGGAGGGTGCGGGAAGGAAGGGGTGTGGCTATGCAGGGCCATGTGAAGGTCACTGGTGACGGGAATGTTCTGTGTCTTGATTTTGTCCATGTCAACATCCTGACTACAGTATTGAACTATCATTTTACAAGGTGTCGCCTTTGCAGGAACTGAGTAAAGGGCACACGGATTCTCTGTGCATTACATTCTAGAATTGCGTGTGAATGTGATTCTGCAATTATCTCAAAATAAAAAGTTTAATTTTGAGGGCGCATCCAATGGGCATGACGTCTGCCTATTTCCAAGCCACGTGCTTGGACCGAGATACTTCGTGCTCATTAATTTGGTTTCTTAGAGTAGGCCTGGGTTGTGTGGCTTCTGCTCTCTCTCA
>NW_012145822.1:0-1835 GCF_000956105.1 Propithecus coquereli
GCAAAGATTCTTCCAAGAGTTTCCTGGAACTGATAAATTCAGCAAAGTCTCAGGTTACAAAATCAATGTACACAAATCAGTAGCATTCATATATGCCAACAGTCAAGCAGAGAATCAAATCAAACACTCAACACCTTTCACAATAGCAACAAAGAAAATAAAATACTGAGCAATATATTTAACTAAGGAGGTCAAAGACCTCTACAGGGAGAATTATGAAACACTGAAGAAGGAAACTGCAGAGGACATAAACTGATGGAAAAGCATATCATAACTCATGGGTCAGCAGAATCAACATTGTTAAAATGTCTTTATAACCCAAAGTGATCTACAGATTCAATGCAATTCCCATTGAAATACCAGCATCATTTTTTGCAGAACTAGGAAAAATAGTTCTTCATTTTATATGGAACCAGAAAAGACTCTGAATAGCCAAAGAAAATTTAAGCAACAAGAACAAATCAGGAGGCATCACTTTACCAGATTTCAGGCTATACTATAAGGTTATAGTAACCAAAACAGCATGGCACAAAAAGAGAGACATAGACCTATGGATCAGAACAGAGAACAAAGATATAAAACCAGCCTCATGTTGCCATATGATCTTTGACAAAGCAGACAAAACATACACTGGGGAAAAAATCCCTATTCAAAAATGGTGCTAGGGAAATTAGATAGCCACATGTAGAAGACTGAAACTGGACCCACACTTCTCACCACTCACAAAAATTAATTCATAATGGATAACAGACTTAAACCTAATACATGAAACTGTAAGAATTCTAGAAGAAAATCTTGGAAAAACTCTTCTACATATTGGCCTAGGCAAAGAGTTTATGAAGAAGGCCTGAAAAGTAATCACAGCAACAACAAAAATTAACAAATGGGACTTGATTAAATAAAAAACCTTCTGTACTTCCAAGAAAATAATCAATAGAGTCAATAGACAACCTAGAGAATGGGAGAAAATATTTCCATGGTATGTATCTGAGAAGGGGCTAATAACCATAATCTAAAAAGAACTCAAACAAATCAGCAAGAAAAAATCAAACAACCCCATAAAAACGTGGGCAAAAAACTTGAACAGAAGCTTTTTAAAGAAAATAGAGTAATGACCAACAAATATATGAAGAAATGCTCAAAGTCTCTAATCATCAGGGAAATGCAAATCAAAACCACAATGATATATCACCTAACTCCAGTGAGAATGGCTTTTACCAAAAAGTTTCAAAACAACAGATGCTGGCGTGCATGTGGAGAGAAGGGTACACTTATACACTCTTGTTCAGACTGCAAACTAGTGCAATCTCTATGGAAAATACTATGGAGATATCTCAAAGACCTACCACTTGGTCCAGCAATCCCATTACTTGGTATTTACCCAAAGGAAAAAAAATAAACATTTTATCAAAAAGACACTTGCACTCAAATGTTTAACAGCACAATTCACAATTGCAAACATGTGGAATCAACCTAAATGCCCATCAATACATGATTGGATTAATAAAATGTGGTATATGTATACTGTGGAGTACTACGCAGCCATAAAAATGGTGAACTAATACTTTTTGTAACAACCTGGATGTAACCAGAGACCATTCTTCTAAGTGAAGTATCACAAGAATGGAAAAACAAATACCATTTGTACTCACTATTAAACTGGAACTAATTTATTAACATCCAAGTGCACATATAGTAGTAAATCTCAATGGGAACCAAGCAGGTCGGAGGTGAGAGGAAGGGACAGGTAAATTTATACCTAATGTGTATCATGCATGCTATCTTGGTGATGGGCACACATATATCTTTGACTCAAACTGCACAAAAGCAAATAA
>NW_012145823.1:0-2160 GCF_000956105.1 Propithecus coquereli
ATTGCAGTTTTGAGGCTCAGGAAATTGTAAACTACAAAAGAATATTTATAACACGTATCATTGGCAAAGGGTAAAATCTCTAATGACTAATAAGTCTTATAAATTGTTTTACCTGAAAAAGGCAAAACTGATAGAAAAATAGCCAGAATGTACAAAGGCTAGAGAGAAAAGACAATACCCAAATGGCCAATGAATGTGGGGAAAAAAATCCCAACCTTACCTGTAGTGAGGGAAATGAATATTAAAGTACAATGAGACCATTATTATCTATTAGACCAGCAAAAATTAAAAAGAGCAATTATGGCAGCACTGGAGAGAATGTTGGGGAATGGCCCCTCTCATGATGCTATGCCAGTAGGAATCCCTGAAACCTCTGGGGAAATTCATATGGAAATATTGGTTAAAATTAGAAGGCACTTTATTTTTTAATCTAGCAACCTTACTTTTGGGACTCTAATTTGTGGAAATAAAGGTACCAATACACGAGGACATATGCACAATGATATGTATTGAAGAATTCCTGGAAGTTGAATAAAGAAAACTCTGGAAACTGTTTGAGTGAGGAAATGGTTGAATAAATTTTGATACATCTAATACTATGTATTACCATGTAGGCATGTAAAAATAAGTTAGAGATTTATTACTTAACTATGAGTGATACCCATGATGTATTTTAAATAGGAAAACCAAATAGAATAATATGATTTTATTTTTGTAAACACTACCCAACCAAAAAACCTACACAAGTTTATCTGTTGTGTACAAGCTCTACAAGTTTTGTGAAAGGATGTGAACAGATTGTTAATATTTGTAACCTCAGGAGGTGGGGATGAGACTGGGAAAAGATTATTAAGGTTTTATTTATATATCTTTGCATGTCTTTATCTTTGCAGTTACATTACTGGATCCAATGAGGAAGTATGGCTTTTGTAAAATCGTAATTTAAAAAATAATAAAGAAAATTCTTAAAAAAACACAAAGCACATTCTTCAATTTTAAGATACCACATATTGTGAGATGACTATCAAGATTTTGCAGAAAAACAGAGCATCACCACAATAAATATACATGTTGAATGTAAGGTACATCTCTATTTCATAAACATTACAAATGTGAAAACAAAAATTAGCTTAGTGTGACAGGAAAGCATTTTTCAGAAAAAAAAATTAGTTATATCCCCTTTATCTACCTCCATTCCCTTTTCTGGGGAGGATGGATCTGTTAACTACCTTGTATTTCCTTAAAAGGGAACACCCCCCCACACAAACACACACTCCTCATTTTACTGGCCTTTTGCATACTTGAAAACAATGTTAAATGTGGGTGTGATGATGCAGATTTGGAGGCTTCAGACACAGGCTTTCACTTTCTTTGGTTAAGAAAATGAAAGTAATGAAAGAGAGAGGAAGGGTGAAGGAGGGCTAAGAAGGAGAGGGAAGAGATGAAAGGCCAAAGAGATTGGAAGGCAGTGGGGAAAAAAACAGTCCTGGTAAGAGATGTCCAATGAAGGTTACTTACACTGAAGTAAAAAGTGCTGTTTTCACACATATACACTCACATCCATGTCTTCTCTGTAATCTCCAGTAAAGCTGATGTCGCTCACTAATGCTATGGGAAGTGACTTGCTTTTTTGGAATGAGTCTTGCTTGAAGACAAACCTAAGATGAAATCTGAGACTGGCCATGGGAGGAGCCTGGGCATATCGAGGGTAAGAGAAATCAGGAGACATAGGCCATACTGCTACTGCTTTATTTTTTCTTATTGAGGTGATGGAAACTTTCAGAGAAATCCTGAATCCTTAGTCTACAAAGATACACAAATTTAATGCACAAATAATTATCACATGAAGAATTATATGCAGAATTTGAATTGTGGATTAAGGGAGGAGGTGGGAGGCAAAAATTGGAATCTTGGCTCCCAAATTGAATTTCAAAAGCTAAAAATGTAATTGAATAATTTAAGGAGTTTCCATTTCCACTGATATAGCTCATTTAATGAAGCAATGACCACAGTTACTAAACCAAACCAATCTGAAGCCAGTTAGATCACATTTTCATTTGCTAGAATGCAAAAAAGAAGAAAATAGTTTTGGCTTGTTTTATTCTAGTCTTTTTTCTGTAAATAAAAACATAATCTTCTTCCATTTAAAGTTATTAAAAT
>NW_012145823.1:12635-13310 GCF_000956105.1 Propithecus coquereli
TCAATAATAAGCAGTTCAATAATGGTTTGGTTATTGTTTTGTTTTAAACTACCTCTCACTCTTGCTCCCTCCCTACAAGTGATCCCTGTCATCACCTCCTCTATAAACTACCTGTACCCAAATCCTTATTTCAGTTTTGCTGTAGGGGACTTAAGACATTTCAAAATTCTGAACTTTTTTCTAATCATCACCTATAGCTTTGGTTAGTACTTAATAATTATAGTTTTGATGGTAGGATACCCTTGTTCTGGGACTAAGTCATTGGCATATACTCTATATAACACCATTTTAAATAGTTTTATGCCCCACATTTGATAACCTGTACATTACAAATAATGGCACTAAATCATCCAGTGTTGGAGTAAATGGAACAAGCTAGCAGAGCAAGTAGACCAAGGACACTGTAAGCTGCACTGAAACACTGCTTTCTGTACTAAATTTTGCTTCTCCATAAGACTATATGGGAGACTGTGAGAGAGTGTGATGTGTTTGCAGTAGGTCTACTTGTTTTGCTGCTTAAACAGTTTATTGCTTCCAGCTGTTTATTTAGAAACTGTCAGTTTAGGTGAAGGCCATATTTTATTATTTTTTTCCTTAGTTGTAAAAATAATACATGCTCTTTGTAGAAAATGTAGAATAGCCAGAAAACCACAAAGAAGGTAATAATCATGAATA
>NW_012145823.1:14660-15056 GCF_000956105.1 Propithecus coquereli
CCTAATTGTTTCATATTTTTGCAGCTATTGTAAATGATTTTGAGATCTTGATTCAATCCTCAGCTTGGTTTTTATTAGCATATAGAAATGCTACTGATTTGTGTACATTAATTTTGTAACCTGAGACTTCATTGAATTCGAGGCGTCTTTGGGAGGAGTCTAGGATTTTCTAGATATAAGATCATATCATTGTCAAACAGGGATAGTTTGACCTCCTCTTTTCTGATTTGAATGCCATTTATTTCTTTATCTTGCCTGATGGCTCTGGCGAGAACCTTTAATACTAAGTTGAATAGAAGTTGTGAAAGTGGACATCCTTATTTTGTTCCAGTTCTTAGAAAGAATGCTTTCAAATTTAACTCATTCAATATGATGTTGGCTGTAGGTTTGTCATAT
>NW_012145823.1:16841-17248 GCF_000956105.1 Propithecus coquereli
TTTTGAATTCTGTATCTATCATTTCAGTATTTGCATTCATTTAGAGTCCATTGCTAGTTAGCTGGTGTAATCCTTTGTGGGGGTCCTTTCACTGTAATTTTTCATATTGCCATAGTTCTTGTACTGATTCTTTCTCACCTGGAGAGACTGTCACTTCTTGTTTTTGAAATTTCTTTTGTTGAGCTAAGAGTTTTTTTTCTGCCTCTTAAGGGTATGATAGTAGCATATGTTGCATACAGACCTTTGGCTTTGCTTGTGGGTGCTTTCAGGGGGACCTATGTTCTGAATGAATACTTTGGTTATAGATAACCGTAGAGTGGTGGTTTTCTCAAATTCTAGTTATTTAAAGGCTATAGCAGTATTGTACTATGTGTGTGGGCAGATTCCTTTACTCCTGTCAAGGAGGG
>NW_012145823.1:19428-20338 GCF_000956105.1 Propithecus coquereli
GGCCCACAATAGGGATACAGACAGTATGGCACCTGTCACCTTGGCTCAGGTCTGTGGTTAGGGGAAGTGACCCTGAGCAGACTGGCAACCCAGTGCTCTGTTTTTAAGAAATTCTAAGTTCACTGGCGGCAGCAGTGCTTGTGCTCCTAAGGGTAGGGGGCTCACAGACAGTTCAGAGTGCTGCAGGTTTGCAAGGAGGAAATACAAACACCTTTACCTACCCTTTCCATGGGACTACAAATTCCTTGAAAGTCGATATTTGCCAAAATCTTTCTCCTTATTCTCCTCTGCAACTTCTTCACATGAGATCTATGGGGAGTTCTGACACTCTTTTCTCAGAACTATACCTGGGCTATGTTTTTTCACCTGAAACTTTTTTCTTCTTTCTGGGGTGATGCAGCAACTGATATCTGTAGTCAGCCATCTTGCCCCATCTCCTCCCCCATTAAAACTTTTAAAGTGTCAGAACCTAGAATTAACAATTTGAATTAATGTATTTTAAAACTTATTTTTAGTGCATTGATATATGTTACTGTGTGTGTGCATTTTAACAGCTTTACAGAGATACAGATCACATACTATATAATTCACTTATTTAAAGTATACAATTGAATAGTTTTTATTATATTCACAAAACTGTGCAATCATCACCACTATTTAACTCTGGAATATTTTCATCATCCCAAAAAGAGGCCCTATGCCCATTAGTAGTTACTCCCCATTCCTCCTTTCCATCAACCCTTGGCAACCACTAATCTACTTTTTGTCTTGATGAATTTGCCTATTCTGCACATCACATATAGCTGAGATCATGCAATATGGGGTCTTTTGTGACTGGTTTCTTTAAGGTAGCATAATGTTTTCAAGGTTCATCCATGTTGTACCATGTGTTAGAATTTCTTTTGAACTA
>NW_012145823.1:23136-23895 GCF_000956105.1 Propithecus coquereli
TCCTACATACTAGAAGATATTATTAAATGTGATGCATCCAAAATGACTAGGACACAGTGGCTGTGCTCAGCAAGTTCCTAGTCTAGCAGGGCATATAGACATTATAATAAAAGATTCCACTGTATGATAACGGCAATATAAATTTATACAAGGAACAGATATTTCCTAGAGAATGGAACAATTAACAATGCAGGGTGTTGTCCAGGGAAGTTTTTCTGGAGGAAGCTATATCTGAAATGAGGCTTAAAATGGTAACAACAGATTTGCCAGACAAGCAAGGTGGGAAGGATAGAAGATATTCCAGGCAGTGGTCTTTCCACGTGCACAGGCAAGAAACATGAAACACGATAATATGATCTGGGATCCAGGGAATTATAATCATTGCTATCTGAGCTGTGTCATTTTAAATAAAATAAGAAAAGCTTCATATACTACAGTCATTAATTTGACAACTTTCAAAACAGTGTAGGCTAGAATAACTTATTTTTTTTAAAGTCACTAGAATTACATCTTACACAAAATACATAGATTTTCTTCAATAGATTTGCTTGTTTCTTTGACATATGAACAAATACATTTTTTTACTCTGATTAAAAACAAGGTTCTTGGAGTATAACTTACATCATTTTCATCTGTAGTTTAACATGCAGCCATAGCAAAAGTAGACTAATGGGAGTACATCAAACTAAGAAGCTTCTGCACAGTAAAGGAATCAATCAACATAGTGAAGACACACCCTACAGCATAGGAGAAAATATG
>NW_012145823.1:36370-36736 GCF_000956105.1 Propithecus coquereli
AAAAAATTTACATCCAATACATTAATTAATCAGGTAAAAATCTAAACATAATCACTGTTTAAGCCCTGAACAAAATCTTAGTTTGTGTTTCTATTCTTAAAGAAGATAAATAACATTATTTGAATGTTATTGAAAAAACAATGTACCGAAAAGTATCCAATACTTTACTCTTTATCCTAATGTAGGTTAAACATTCACAAGCAGAGCTTGAAGAAATAAATTCTGAAAATAAAACACTTTTTTCTAGGTAAGAGGAACTCATGTCCTTTATAGGCATGGGATGGTTCTTCACAAAAACTGAGAAAATCTAATAGAATCCTCAGATATTCAACAAGAAGGTGAAGTGATGGTACTATCTTGTATTAG
>NW_012145824.1:0-3224 GCF_000956105.1 Propithecus coquereli
TGTGTGTGTGTGTGTGTGTGTGTGTGTACTGTCGGGTCAACATAATACCAAGCATATTAATTAGTTAACTTATCTGTCACCAACTGTATCCTCTCATTTATATGACAGAATCATTCTTATATTTGTTTTTATTCCTCATGTTTTAAAATACTGAGTTAAACAGATGCTACCACATCTTCACTAGGTTCACAACAGTCTTTCTCTTAAGACTACTCAAGATCCGGTCTTAGGACAGAAGTCAGCCACCTCTCTTAAACCAGTAGAGCTATATGAAATCAATGGGAAGTCACTGGTCATCTAACATAATGGTTTTCAAACCTGCCAGGAACAAAGCTACAAGTTTTTTGGAACCCACAACCTGGAACTGTGCCAACAATACCCCTGTGCAGCTATTAAACACTTGAGTGTGGCTGTAGCAACTGAGAAAATGAATTTTTAATTTTATTTAACATTAAATTTAAATGACCACATATGGCCAGTGATAATCATAAAGAACAGTGCAGACATGGATCATTTTCATCATTACAAAATGTGACACCTTGAAAATTTCAATTCAGCAGCTCTAGCATGTGGTCCTAGAATCTGTATTTTCAGAAACTCCTGGGGTATGGCTGAAGTAGAGCCAGATTTGGGAACCACAAAAATACATGATGGCAAAGCATAAACGGAATTGGAGGCAATTGGAAAGGCAGTGGAAAATTAAGTATCAGAATCATATTTGCACTAGGGCTACCAGGGCCAAATCCAGAGGGAAGGAATATTTTCCCAAAATAGTCTAAGGGGGTGTAGCCATATTGAAAGGAGCCAAGGTTGCAAGAAGGCAAATCAAAAGTACAAAGTGATTACAAAAACAAAATCAAGAACCAGGATTCCAGAATGTGAGTGGTTCTGAAGCAGAGGATAATCAGACTCAAAGCCTGGATAAATCATGTAGTTCCGTGCTAGGTCTGTGAGATATGGAGCCCCCATGTTCTTTGATGTTTTGTTGCAAAGAAAGGAGCAGTAGACTGAAGGAGCCATGCGAGATGGGCCATGGGAGAAGAGAAGAGGAGACTTTAAGTGAAATAGAAAGCAGTACATATAGATTAAAGAGAAGACCACCAACAATTGTCTGACGTACCACTTAACAGCATCATGACCAATCGCTTGTCCACCTTAGCCCTACAATTTAGATAAGGAGATTCTTTTGCTATATATTGTATCAACTAAATGTCCATTATATCATGGACCTATAATTGTTATTCTATATTATTTTATATTCTATTGCTTTTAAAATAAAAAACAAAAAATATTAAGAAATTTTAAGTATATGCTCAAGAAAAGTAAGGTCTATATAACTGGAGTTAAGAATAATAAAAATAATAGCAATATTGCAATAGTCATTGAACATATATGCCAGGGACCATGTTAACTCTTTCATATGCATAATCTCCTTTATTCCTCACAATAACCTTCTGAAGTAGGTAATATTCTATAGACATAGAGACTGAGTGATGGGGCTCTAAATAACTTGCCCAGACTCACGCAACAGAGCCTGAATTCTACCCAGGTCCCACTGTTTCTAAAAAAATATTCTTTAACCATGACCTAACTGCATCCCAATATAATAGAGATAAAGCTAACTTTACAGGGCCATTATGATTGCAAATGTTATGCCATGCCTAGCCTGCATCCATCTTGGTGACAATGATTGATTCATTTTAGGTACTGGTACAAATTGTGACCTGAAACTCTGTCACCAGAATTACTATGGTCTCAAACTATTACCCTACAGAGGGTAAGGATTGTACATCATAGGAATAGATTTATATATTCCAGATGATGATTACAATGTTGGTGACATGCAATCTTCCTATTAAAAATTACCGACTAATGATAAATGCAATTTATAATATTTAGCTCATACTAAAATTCAACAATTTTCCCAAACGAAGTGAAATCTTTGTCTTAACTTTACTACTCACTTGTCATTTAGAACTTGTCATTCTGTCTTTTTGTTCCATGACAGGTCTTGAAAGTATTTTACTGAATTTGAGCACATAAAATACCTTTAGCACACTCAGTGATCTGGCTAATCTTTATGAACAAAATGGTAGCCATAAACACTGTTAGAAGAGGCACATCTTCAGTATTTTCAAGAGATTGTCATGGAATGTGGTAGAGAATGTGGAGAGAAAAATGTCTCAGATGAAAAGTAAAGTTAACATTTATATCTGAAAACTGCTTCCTTGCCATGTTGCTTGACAAGCAATGCGGATAATTTTATCCCCTAGTGAGGTTTACAATTTGCAGAACTAGTACTTACATTGATCTCATCAGAACCAAGTGAAAAAGAGTAGACATTACCCAAATATCATGCCAAAAATGGAAATAATTCATATGCCAAATGGGTTCCATTTCTTATCAGATTTTTTCACTCTGGAGATTCTCTCTGCAGGAGCTTGATTGGTTCATGGGATCCTCTCTACAAATAGAAATCCTGGTTTCTCTTATTTGTATAAACCTTTTCCCATCATAATCCCACACATTGGTTAAGTCATAATAAATTGGCTGAGAGGAAGGCAGAGTGGGCAGTTGTATATCAGACATTGTCCTACATATGAAATCCATTTTGTAAATGTGTGTCTGTGTTCCAAGGAAGAAATGAATGAGCCCTAAATCTTGTATCTTAAAAACAGATTTCATACAAGTCTACGTCATTGAATTTAACATTGAGTCTACTCCATAAAAAGTACTGAGGAAGTTGACGGGAACAATGACCCCCAGTTTACCTTTCATGGCTTCATTCTTGTATCGCCTAACTATCCTGGCCGCTACCTTCAGGTCAGGACAGTTGCCACACGCTTCAGAATACTCAATGCATCATTCTGCGGCTTAGCAGCAGCACCTCACCTGACTGTAATATAATCCAGCTGACCCGATATGGTTTCTGTTTCTCCTAATTAAACACAAAAAGCTTCCGCATCTTTTTTGTTATTGTTAAGAGAAATATCTTGGGAATATCTTCATGTGTGTGAGTGCATGTAGGTGCGTGTGTGTGTGTGTGTGTGTGTGTGTGTGTACTGTCGGGTCAACATAATACCAAGCATATTAATTAGTTAACTTATCTGTCACCAACTGTATCCTCTCATTTATATGACAGAATCATTCTTATATTTGTTTTTATTCCTCATGTTTTAAAATACTGAGTTAAACAGATGCTACCACATCCTCACTAGGTTCAC
>NW_012145825.1:0-1440 GCF_000956105.1 Propithecus coquereli
ACAACAGACCAATGTCTCACCCCAATAGCCCAGATGTTAAATATAGGACATAAGAATTTTAAAATGTCTATTATAAATATGTACAAGGATTTAAGAAAAAATAGAGACACAATGAATGAACAGGAAGGGAATCTCAACAAACAGAACTTGGGTCTTCAATCTTAAAGCCTTAAAGTATGATAATAAAAATTAGCCCAGGTTAGAGGAACATGATTCTTAAAGCAAAAGCCTGGAAAAAAAATTTAAAATACATCAGCATTTTTAGCTACTTACTATATATGAAAGTTCATTTAAAGAAATTTCCTAATATCTCACATTTATTCTTTCTATAACTTTGGTGAAGACCCATAATACAGCAGGCATTGAGATGATCCCCACTGGAGATGCAAGGGGAATGAGACATATTCTTAGCCTTGAAAAGAATCTACAATCTAGGTAAGACACTAAGATGTGAACACAAATATGCAAAATGAAAGGTAGACTACAAATAATATAATGAAAAAAAGAACCAGGGAATTGTGGTAGTTCCTTCTCTGAATGATTGTCTAGAGAAGATAAGATTTTAGGCAGTTTTCGAAAACAATTTGCACAGTGGTTGCGTTTTGATAGGTGGACGTGTTTGTATAGGACATTCTAGTGGATAAGGCCATGTTAAATGTTCACAAGTCAGGTAAAAGAACAGCTTGCAAGTGTACATACTCACCATTGTATACAATCTTTCTTATGCCAAGGCATATGCCTTTGACTTTATGTAGGTTTGAAACAATCTACTTTTATAGTCAGTCACAACCAAACCTCAATACCATTATCAATGTTATTAAAACCAAAGAATCCAGTTTAATAAAAAGCATATCCAAGAAATTCCTTAGAGTTACTCATTAGACATTAAGAAAAAAAGTAAAATCATATTATACGAAGACATGAAACTTACCCAACCTGCAACTGATACACCACTTCTCAAGTGAGAAGGAACTGAGCTGTTGAATGTCTTCCATGCATCAGGCTTACTGGGAAAGTAGTTCATGTGTATCATTGTTTCATTCATATATGTGTTCTGTGCAAAGGACTGTACTAGATACTGTAGGAAAATAAGTTTCCATTCTTTAAGGAGTTTACACATTAATAAGGGAAACACACACATAAGATCAGGAATGCATGAAGGAGACCTATGCGTTTTTCAGTTCGATGTCATAAATATCCCTGGCTATTCAGAAAGAGGAAACATTTTTTTCTTACCCACCTGGTTTGCAGCCCCTTCTTCAGAATCCTCATCCATTGTAGTACTGTTCCTCCATTACAGCGCTTCTTAAATTACATTATAATTGTGTACTTGACCTGCTCTGACAACACAGTAAAATATTAAGGCAAAGCCTGAGCCATCGCCACTTTTTGCCTCTCAGTACTGCGAAGTATATGAATTCTATTATTCAATAATTATTT
>NW_012145826.1:0-1111 GCF_000956105.1 Propithecus coquereli
GCCAATACTAACTCTAAACTGGAAAGAACCCAAATATTTATTAACCTGTGAATGGATAAACAAACAGGTATATTGATACAACAGAATAATACTAAGCAATAAAAAGGAAATGAACAACTGATGTAAGCAAGAACATGGGTAAATTGAGAGAAGCCAGACACAAAAGAGTACCTACAGTTTGTTTACATTTTTTATAAAATTCTGAGACAGGCAAAACTAATTGATAGTGACAGAAAGCAGATCGGTGGTTGACTGGGGTCAGGGTTGGATACGGGGACTGAATGTAAAAGGGTACGAAGGTGCTCTTTGGGATGACAAAAATGCTCTCAATCTTAATTGAGATTGTGGTTACATGGAGTATATGCCTATTGGACTACTGAACCACACATTTTAAAGGGTTTCATTGTATTGTATGTAAATTATACCTCAATAAAGATGACTTAAAGAGTTCAAAACAAAACAAGAATGAAGATCTGATCCTGGTCTTACTTACAGCCTAGTGGAAAAGCCAGAGGTAAGAACAAATAATCAAACAATGGGATGACTGTTACAACTATGTTCAAGTAACAAGAACTCCCATTTACTGGGCACTTACTTTGTGCCAGGCACTGTGCTAAGTGCTTGCGATGCACTGTCTTAAAACAGTCCTGTGATGTTCAGATGATCATCCTCCTCCTCATTTTACAGATGAGAAAATGAGTCTTAGAGAGAGATGAGGTAACATTTGCCCAAGGTTACTCAGCATCAGCAGAGCTGGGACTTTCCTCCAGGTTGGCCTGATTGCAGACCATGTGCTAGACCACCCACCACAAGAAAGGTGCTATGAGGAGACCCCCTGGGGATTGTTGCAGCAGCCCAGCCAAGACTTCCTAGAGGAGGTGTTAAGTATGAGTTGGAATTTGCTAAGCAGAGAAAAGGATAAAGGAGGGGAATTTCAAGGCAACAGGAACAAACAACACTTCAACCAAGGTTATGCAACAGTTATGAGAAGGCAGAGGTTTCTGGGAATGGAAAGACATGTCCGGGAAATAGCAGAAGAGGTCTGTGGAATATTACATATTCTTCAAATTCGATTTTTTTTTTTTTTTTTTTTTAGACAGAGTCTTGCTCT
>NW_012145827.1:0-9329 GCF_000956105.1 Propithecus coquereli
AAAAAAAAAAAAAAACAAAAAAAAACAAAAAAACTGTCTTGCTCGTGTCGCATTAGAGATAAAATATTGTCATGAACATTTTAGGAGTTATAATTCATATTTTTCAGTCTCATGGTTTTCAGCTTATTACAACTTAAAACTTTGTAGAGACTTTACCAGTAAAATAATTATGAAAGATTAGATTTTAGATAAAAGCTTTTAGGAAGGAAGAAACTTAAATAATTCTAAGCAGATTTATTATTGTTTGAAATGTTGTCACACTGGTAAAATGGAAGATTTTAACTGCCTGTGTGCAGGCAGAACGTTAAACTGTTCAGTTGACTTGTAAAACCTGCAGTTTTAATTTTTTTTAGTAAACTTATTGGTCATCTTATCTCTGCTGCCTCTTGACTTTTCCTGTTATTTAAGGCCCGATAATGGTTTGCCTGGGGGGGAGTGTGGGGGTATTTTATTCATGCATTCTTTAATGTTTGAATATATAGGCTTAAATGAGAAAATTTTTATCTAGATTCTTTTTTTCCTTTAAAATTTTGTCTTTAAAACAGAATAGTTGCGTGTGATGGAACATGAGAACCCGGTCTTTCCCCAAGTGACCTCTCACATTCTCCCTTCCCCAGAGCTAACTAATCCTCACGATGTCTCCCAAATCCTTCCCTGATGTCTTTGTGAAAATTTGAGCACACGTGCAGACGTAAATATGGACATGCGACACACATTCGTGCACAGGAACACGCTCGTGCTCTTCCTCCGTCACACGAGGAATGTCTTGCTGAAGAGCACGTCTAGCTCAGATGACCCAGCCACGACTGGGGCCAATTTACCACACTTTCATGCGAGAAGGGGCCTCGCTGGAATCTGCATCCCTCCTTCCTTCCTCCTGTAATTCAATAAGTGCTGAGTGTCAGTGGGTGTCATATCTTCCCCGGGTGGTGAGGCTGGGCTGTGTCGTCAGTGGCGAGCGTGTGCCTGGGCTGGGTGCTGACCCAGGAACTGGAGACCCGCTGCAGGGCGGTGGAGGAGCCCAACTGGCTGAGGGAGGATGTGGCCATGGGGGAGGGGGTCCCACTGGGCCTCAGGGGCCTCAGTGGTTTGTTCGGTGAGTACCGAGGAAGGGGGCACCTCCCACGCCAGGGACAGCGGCCATAGCAAAGGCCGTGGGGCAGGTCCAGGTGGCTAGAGGAAAGGTACAAGGCCAGGAAGACACAAAGGCCAGGGTGGTGGCTCATGTCAGGGTCTGGACTTGACCTCACGACCGATGGGACACAGTCGAGGAGTGTTGCCTGTGATGGGATGTATGTGTCACAAGCCTGGCTTTGGGTGCAATGTGGGACAAACCATCTGGACCGCAAGGGCCTGGGAGTGAAAGCAGATGTTAGAAGAGTCGCCATGGGAGAGAAGTCAAGGCTGTATGGCTGGTGTGGGCAGCCGTGCCCTGGGAGGGACATCCCCAACCTGAAGGGGGCACACGGGGTGTGGACAGGGTCTCTGGCCCGGCCTGTGTGTGGCCGAGCCAGTGGCCCTGTGTCCAGCCCTCCTTCAGCTCCTGGGGTCCCTGCCACGGAAGCAGCCTCAGGCACCTCCTCTGGTCCCAGGTGTTCCTGGTCCCAGAGCCTGGGTGCTACTGGCCAGGGGCGGGGGGCTCACGTTCCCTAGAACCCCCACCACCCCTGCCCCAGGCCAGGCGTCCTGAGAGGCCTTCCAGGTCGTGCGGAGTTACTGCTACTCCTGCCTGCTGCAGGAGAAATTTTGTGTGCGAGTTCCATTTCAGGTGAAACCAGTGGTGCTCAGTCACGGCTCTCCTGGCCCCTTTGTCTTCTCTAAGTTAACGTGTTTGCAGTGTGCAAGATCTGGTGGCATCTTTGCTCGGTAGATTTGCTCATGTGCAAAGAACTCCATTGTTTAATTGGGCGATAAGATGCCGGCCACCAGCGCGGCCTGGTGTGGCTGCAGGTGAAGGCAGAGGCTGGGCGACCCCGTCACTGCAGATGCGTTAGGGCCACGGGAACACCTCCCATTCTTCTAGGGGTATACGCACATTTTCCATTTTGAAAGGCTTTACTTTTTCCTCTATTTATAAATAAAACAGTGATTTGTATTATTAAAGATTACATCTCTTGGGAAGAGCTTCTAAGGAGGAGAGGGGCAGACTGGGGAAGCCCTCAGTCACGTCCATGAATAGAGGCTGTTGTCCACCCCCCTGCCCGCTATGTGGCAAGCCTGCGGTGACGTCTCTGCAGCCTGCATGGGTGGAGACGACAGCTGACGCCGTGTCCGTTCTGAGTGTCTGACAGTGTGTGGAATCGAGATGAGTTAGAAACCTCGCCCTCCCTGATGACTTTGAAGCCAGACAGTCAGGGTTCATGCCCGTCTCTCCCACTCACACTGCATGTTCCCCTCCCACTTTATGTCTGAAAGGAACGGAATGGAGAGAGTCTCAGAGCTCTGATCTGTTGAAGGACCCCAGATGTCACCAGGTCCAATGCTGGCATTTTCCTGACGAGGACACTGAGCACTTTCCACAGCCACTCTGCCCATTGGAGGGAGGATGAGGTCTGCACCCGGTTTTCTGACTCTCCCTCCTGGAGGAGCCAGGAACCAGGGTGCTTCTTCTAGGCCTTTCCTGCTCCAGCCCACACTGGCTATGACACATGCACCAACCAGGGAGCAGAACAGTTTCTCATCTCTGTTCCCGTTGTGCCATTTTGAGTGAGTCTTAACCTCTCTGAGCCTCAGTTTCTCTCCCCTTTAGTGGGGATGATGGTGGCAGAGGCTGGCTGTGAGCAGACTGGGGCAGGACTGGGCCCACCGCATGGCCATGCGTGGATTGGTGCCACCTGAAAGGCAGGACCCTGCTCCCTGCGGTGGTGACGCCATGTTTAACCCTGAAGATGGTCCCATCACCCATTTGAGCCCAGCTGTGACACCCTGGACCACCTTGGCATTTTTCTTCAACTCCCTCTCTGTAGCTTAGCAGAAGTGTGACTTCACATCTGTGGTGAGAAAATGCACCGTCTCTTCACACACACAGACATAGCCCCCTTCGCTCACTCCAAAGCACGTTTTGTCGTCCTTTCATCCACAGACCACATGTAAAATGGTAAACACGCTGCTCTTAAGTGTATGTGAACTCTAAGTATATCATCGGAAATACTTGAGAAATGAATTTTGAATTTTTATGGCTTGGATGCAAAAAGTTGCAGAAACAGGGAATCTACTAAATTTTACAGACTCCCAGTTCATGAAGCTTCCTTCGGCATGAAGTAAATGGGATTGCCTCCTCAGTCAGTCCCAAACCTCCAGACAGTACCCAGCAGCCCTTCCCTGCAGGGGTCCTATGACAAAATTCGGTCCCAGTGCCCGACCTGCCCACGGAGGTCCTGAACCAGCCTCTCATCTGAGCGGCTGGCATGGGGCACTTGCCATGGACTCTCTCTGGGAAGAGTGAAGAGTGAGTCACTTCAGTCATGTCTGGGTTCTGAGGAAGGTGCTCAGAAGCTTGTTGTCACCTCCTGCACTGTTCCCACACTGTGGGCCCCCCAGGACTCCCTGAGGCCTGGGGCAGATGGTGGTCAGTACTGGAGCTTGCTGGGGGACTGGGAAGAAGCTGTGTGCCTGGTAAGGTGCACTAGCCAGGTCTGTTCCCTCCCTCCCTCCCCAAAATATGGCCGAGGAGTTCAGTGTGGGGTGCACAGGTATCAAAACCATGTGCACATGGACCAGATCCTTGTGTACAGGTGCATCTATTCATGGAGCAGATCCTTGTCTACAGGTGCACCTACACATCTATTCATGGGCCAGAGCCTTGTCTACAGGTGCATCTATTCATGGACCAGAGCCTTGTCTGCAGGTGCACCTACACATCTATTCATGGACCAGAGCCTTGTCTACAGGTGCACCTACATAACTATTCGTGGACCACATCCTTGTCTACTTGTATGTACAATGTCCTTGTGCTGCTGAAAGCATCTGGTAGCAGAATACTATTTGTCAAATATTAACTGACATGTCTGTCGTCCAAGTCATTTTTCTTCTGCACCCTGCATCTTCCATTCCTCCAGGTGGTGGCATTATTGCCTTGGGGGCATAGCTGACACAGGATGAGTTCTGGGAGGTGCCCAGTTTCGAGGTGCACGCTCCCAGGGTGTGCAAGTGCAGAGGCAGCACTTGTAGGCACTTCCTCACGTGTGCTGTCCAGGTGCCTGAATCTCCTCATTCCAGTCTGCATGACTCTCAGGTGAATCCAGCTTAGAACAAAGAGATCAATGTTCATGGTTAAATTTTAAACCGTGATTGTTAACTTCTACTACACAGGCAGTATCTAAAGACTAATATCTAGAAACATTTTATTTTCAAAAGCCAGAGTTTGAGAGAGGAAAGATTTTGAGGAAATTGTACAGACTTGGTTTTGCCTGTAGAAGCTCAGGGCCTGAGGGACCCCGGAGAGAACTGGCACCATGAGCTGCAGATCAAGGACCCTTGGGCTGGAGATCAAAGAAGGCCCTGCGAGGAGCAAGATGATGGGAGGGGTTCGGCCAGAGCTTAGGTGCAGTGGGTCCATGCAGACCCTGGGATATGGTCTCGGGGCTGCATCTGTTGCCCAGGGGAGGGTGCAGCCTCACAAAGAAACCCACTGTGGCTTAGCCCTGGGGTGGCAGAGGACAGCCAAGGGAAGGCCCAGAGCAGCTGCCAACCTTGCCTTGGCCCACAGAATTCTGGAGCACCAAGGGGATAGTGGAAGTGCCATGTGGGCCACAGAGCCAAAGGATTCCCAGACACACTGAGGGGGTGGAGGACCTACTGCTGATCTCAGGTGGCGATGGGGCTGGAGCTGTCAGCAGGGAAGGGTCCTGGGGCCAGGCAACCAGATCAGATGAACTTCACCATGGCAGGGGCTGGCAGAAGACCCAGGCCAGCTTAGGACTGGCTGTGGACAACTGGAAAAACCAACATGGAAGATTTTGGAACCCAGATAACCTCCCAGGAGATAAGCACAGTGACCACCTTTAAGTCTGGGGAGTACCAAGTGATCTTTAATTGGCAAGACTAAGGTTTCTGCTATTGGTGCAAGTGCTGGTCAGTGGGATCTGTTATCTTTCAATTGCAAAGAAATAAAATCAGTGTATTTCCACACATCTCCCAGACTGTGGTTGTGGTATTTGCTGCAATTTGCGAGGAGGTTGGGCAAATAGTTTCTCCACCCGTCCCTTGCCTGCTCCCTGCTGGAAGTGGAAGAGAAATCATTCCTCATCCGCGGAGTGTGTGGATCCTGCTGTTCTGCCCCAACACCAGGTCTCAGGTGGGCACTAAGGTGCAGACCCCAGACCAAGGCTCCTCCAGGAGCACCTGTGGCGATGGATTTATTTTCCAAAGAACTTCCCTGCAGAGGAAGAGTCCCCAAGAAGTGGCCTTGGCCTTCTGGGAGGAGAGCTGGGTGGGGAAGGTCCACAGTGAGGGGTAAGGTGGGGGGTGGGGGTTGGAGGTGTGCCCGGCTGGTTGCCAAGCGTGGTCTGGGCGGGCAGGCACGTCTCCGAGAGCAATCTGCGTGGAGATGCCTCTCCTACTAAGGATGCAGACGCCAGCGTCTACGCTTGTGCCTTGAACGTGGGGGCCCACGCAGACGGCACATCCTGGCACGGGAAGCAGACACGAGAGCCCACCCTGTCTGCTGACCTGAGGGGCATGGGAGAGTCGGGAAGCAGGAGGCCACCGCTGTGGGTCTTCCACGCTGCTTAGTAACTCTGGGAACCTAATGACGAGTTCGCAGCGTTGGGCCCACGTAGGCCGCGTGGAGGCAGGGAAGGGACATGAGAAAATGTGCATTTCCAGAAGGACACTCTGAGCCACAGTGAGAAATGGGGCTGGGGCCGGGACATGGGGACGCTGGGGAGGGCTGAGCCAACGGCAGGGTCTGCTTGTCCTCACACGGCTCGTTTTTTGGTTTGGTCTGATGTAAATTACATGTTATTGTAGACAATCTGGAAAATATATAAATGTAGAAAGTACATGATGGTGGTCACCTCACCTGTAATGGCACCAGCCACACAGCTGTCCACATGTGGTACATCTTCTTGGAGAGGGTGTGACCGCGTGTGAAGGGCTGCCTCCCTCCCATTCATAAGTTAAAAATGAATCTTTCATTTTGGACTAGAAATCCAACTTCTTATCCATTGTCCAGCCAAGACCTAGTCCTGATTTCCTAGGGGCAAGTCTAACTGGGGGTGTAGATTGCACCTGTACTGAGGCCTGGTCGTCTTTATAAAGCATTTCATTGGCAAGCTGCGGGCATGTGAAAATTACTCACAATTACACACAAATTTGCATCTTCACATCACTGGGGTGTGGAACAAGAAAAGAACGAAGCCAGGCTTCTGTTGTAGGGTCCTGGTGCTCTGTTTACATGGCTCTGTCAGTTCACACTGGGACAAGGAGGTCACCTGTGTTCACTCCCTGTGACTTTGCTGTGGGGCTGGGAGGAGACGTCTTGTTAATTATCGGGACTCAGACTACCACAGGGCGGTCTTGAGGTCTTCCTCTCCCAGAGGGGAGCTGCGGCCTCAGTGAGGGTCAGGAGCGCCTCCTGTGCTTGGAGCAGGTCTCCATCCCGGCAGTGGGTTTCCCAAAGGCTTTCGTTGTCATAGATGGAAACAGCCCTGCTACCGGGTGGTTGTGTGTCATGAGCGTGTCTGGACCTTGCCTGCAGTTCACCATCTTGGTGCTGGGACGCAGGTGCAGGGCATGCGGATGGGTTGTCACTGCCTGGGGGCCCGGGAGCCCTGCACTGCACCCCTTTAGTCTAGAGCCACATTCCCATGGAGGCAGATGAAATCCCTGGATTCCATTTTTCCAGAGTGAGTTGGAGTTTCTCATGTTGCCACCAGATGTCAGTAAAATCCCTCTAAAAATAAATATGCAGTTGGGAACGTTGGTCCCTGAGAAGGGAGTGGCGCCTAGAATTTGAGGCTCAGCCCGGGAGGGTGAGGGCAGTGTTCCCGGTGTGCTGCACCCTGGGGGGCTGCGGTTTAAAACCCCTAACTTGCCTGTCACCCCTGCGTGTGCAGGAGCAGCTGAGATGTGGGAGAGGTGGACAATGCATTCTGGGGGACCTGTCCAGCAGCTCTGCCCTCTGCGGGCAGCCCTTGGGCTCCTGGAGGGCAGGATTCGTGGCTGCAGGGGAGGATGTAGGAGCTTTGTCTGGGTGGTCCTGCCTGAGCGAGGTGGGGTGTGTTAGTGCAGCTGTGGGAACAGCGTGGGGTCAGCGCAGGGGTGCTGTCGGGTGGCTCTACAGGGGACAGAGAAGGGTCCCAAGGCGGGGCAGGGCTGGTGGGAGGAGGCAGAGGGGCTGCGGGCGCAGTCCCTGTCATTCCTGTGTGTTGCCACCTGGCCCTGGAAACAGCACCTGCCTCTAGTTGCTGCTTCTTGCTCATGAAACGTTTCCACGCACCTGATTCCATTTGCTCCACCGGAAGCGTGTGGGTGGCGCTGATTCCGTTGACATTTTGTTGTTATCTTATTTACAGGGTTGACACTGATTCTAGAAACTCCCAGCTTTGCTGGCCTGGGACTGGGGGAGGGCCTCGAGATGGGACTCTCTGGCTCCGCACAGAGCTGCCCTCCAGCCCCAGCACCTCTCACTACGATGGGTCACCTGGGAAGTTGACCGATTATCCATCGTGTTTCTGTACCCCTAAAATGGCAAGCAAGAGTGGCACCTCTCCACATAGCTATTGTGAGGCTTAAACCGGATACTGCAGTTACAGGGCAAAAAGTCATGATGCCCTTGGCAGGAGTGTGAGGAGGAGGCAGGGGAGGGAGTGTCTGCAGTGAGAGCCCAGGAAGGGGCAGAGCCAGGCTCCGTGGGCCTTGGTCTTGGTGGACAGCTGAGTCTACTGGGCAAAGCTATGTGGATGGAGCGTTTTTACGTTAATGAAGAGCAGACCCACCGAGAAGGGAGATAACCCTGAGCTTGAGGCATCACTGAGCTCAGAAACAGATACAGGTGGACTGCCGTGTCCTGACTTGAGACCCGTCCCCTCGTCCAGATGTGACCTGGCGGTGTTGAGCCTGGGGGGAGTGAGGAAGTCTTGCAGCAGCCTGCAGGCTGTGGGTGGTGCGGGAGCTGGGGCTGCGGGGACGGGCTGCGGGGACGGGCAGCCCAGAGCTTGGCTGGTTCCTGCTGAAAGGGGCCTGCTCACCTGCAAGACCCCAGCGCAGTGCAGCCTGGGCTTCCTGGGCTGGCTTCTGGACCCAACGTCCCGACCTGGCCTCCCCACCCGGCCAGTGCACAGGCCTCAAACTAACCTAATGGATGGGCGCCCCAGTGACGGCCTCCCTCATCTCCCTCATCGCCAATGCAATCAGCTACCCTGAATGCCAAACCCAAACCCGAGATGGTGCCTGAACTGAGGGTTAATTAATGTATGTTACGAATAGTACAGTATATTCACACACACGCAAAATCCAAATGCTTTTTCTTTTGCCTGTCTTGCTTTACTATTTCAAACCTGCAGGGTATTTTGTTTGTTTTGTTTTGTTTTGTCTTTTGTTGCTTTTGGGGGAAGGGAAATCTTTGTGCCTCTGCTATTTTTTCCCTTAAAAACTCCATTAATGTTCTATTTTTTTTCCCTTTGGTGATCACAGGGCATTCCTCTGAGATAAGAACAGACCTTACAGCTCCTGCTCTGGGGTCTCTGTCTACAGCCCTGGCAGTGTTAGAATCTCACCAAACCATCTCGTCAGGGGCCCAGGCATTGGGGCTCAAAGGTGCTCTTGAGGTGCCTGGCCTGGGGTGTGTTGAGACCCTCGGCTCTTGGCCTGAGCCCCTGACACGGTGGCTAACGGGGAACGACATCCCCTTAGAAATAGGCTGGAGGGAGAAGCTGGAAATCGCCCTGTCAGGGCGACACAAAAGGCAGTAAGACTCACTGATATTTTGGATGAAAGAGTTTCTGAGTAAGCCAGTTTCCTGGTTCTCTTCCTCTTTGAAAAGTTTAAGAAGTATTGGGTAAACTAGTTGCTTCTAGAATTTTCTCCTGAGTTTTCTATTCCCTGATGCAGAGATTGCCCGTTTGCAATTCCGCAGAAGCACACACGTCTCTCGAGCCTCAGGCGTGGCCGCCGGCCCCTAACAAGCTGGGGCCACATGAACTTCAGGTGGCGGGGGGGCCTGCATGCCAACATTCTAGCTGTTTTATGGAAAGGTTAATTTTAGATTCTGAGTGAAAAAAAAAAAAACCGCAGGCACTTCCTGTTGTTTTCCGGAAAGCTATCTTCCCCAGTTTTAAATTTGTTTTCTTATGACAAATATTATTTACCTTCATTATTGAAAATTT
>NW_012145828.1:0-1176 GCF_000956105.1 Propithecus coquereli
GGGTTAGGGTTAGGGGTTAGGATTAGGGTTAGGGGTTAGGATTAGGGTGAGGGGTTGGGGTTAGGATTAGGGTTAGGGGTTAGGGTTAGGGTTAGGGGTTAGGATTAGGGTGAGGGGTTAGGGCTAGGGTTAGGGGGGACTTTGTGCAGCCGCCGGGCGCCGCCTCCTGCTGGGTGTGGGCGAGCGGGTGACTCAGCCCGCCCTGCTCCGCGGCAGCGCCCCTGGGGCCAGCCCAGGACACGCCCTTGCTGCTGCTTGCTGCCCTGTCCCGGCCGCCCTCCCTGGCCCGTCGCGCCCTGTCCCCAGGCCTGTCCTCTGTCCCCGAGCGTGCTCTCCGCCTCTCGGACCCTCGCGAGGCGTGTGTCGCCCGCAGCCCTAGCACGGTCGGCCTCGGTCGGCGTCGTCCCCACCCGGAGCGGACTCCTCGGCCCTCGGAAGGGCGGGAGGTCTCGAGTTTGCACCTGGGGAGGCCTAAGAGGCGGTTCACGAGACTCGGGTCTGCCGGGGAGGGGCGGTCGGAGAGCAGCCTGGCCCCAGAGTTTCCCCTGCGGGGAAGGCGCCCGCCCAGGTCTTGCAGCCGGCTTGGCAAGCCGCGGCGTGGGAACGCGCTGCAGAGGGCAGCCTGGAGTCAAGCCGACCTGGGGCAAATCCAGGTGCTGCCACCCAGTGGCTGTGTGGCCTGCACGTCTCCGAGTTTGGGTTTCCCAGTGGGATCAGCTGCCTGAAGTCTAAGGGAGACCGTTCAGCACAGTGCCTTGCCCGGCGTGTGGCAGGTGCTTACCGCGCGAAGAAAAGCCCGTCCTTGTAGGGTGGGCAGGTGGGCAGAGACCGGCTTGGGTGCGTGGGGACCGACTCCCCTCTGAGGAACACGGATGCGTTTGGACTTCCTCTGCTGCCACGCGTGTGCCGTCCAGGAGCCGGGGACGTGTTTTCTGGAACCACCACCAGGCTGGGCGAGGAGGGAAGATCCGAGGATAGTGGGGTGGAGCAGGGAGCAACGGAATTCTTTTTTTTTTTTTTTGAGACAGTCTCACTCTGTTTCCCTGGCTAGAGTGCTGTGGCTTCAGCCTGGCTCACAGCAACCTCAAACTCCTGGGCTCCAGCGATCCTCCTGCCTCAGCCTCCCCAGTAGCTGGGACTATAGGCGTGCACCACCATGCCCGGCTAATTTTTTCT
>NW_012145829.1:0-4668 GCF_000956105.1 Propithecus coquereli
ATGGGCTCTGGGTTACTTAATTGACATTAATCTAGAAATTGGATGAGGGATCACAATTTCCCAATGTGCTGGCTGGCATCAACTGTCTATTCTCCTGCTTTCAAAAAGTTTTTATTCAAATAGAGTGATATGGTAGTCAGATAACCATTTATCTCACCCCTAGAAACAACAAGATCTATTACCCACATAGATCAAGACACACTACAAGTCAAGATACGCTTTAGGTCCTTGACCCATCTCTGTAATTATGCCCACCTTGCGTCTGTTGATTAGGTCCTGCCACCTGGATTTTATCATTCCAGAATCACATCATCTCTATTGCCAGTGAGTGTCCCAGTTGCATGGCAGAATCTCCTACTGCCAACACCAACAATCCACTACCACTAAGCTTCTCAAAGATGCCAGCCACCCCCCACAAAAGAGCATTTCTTGTTCTCTGGTTTTTTCCTAGGGTCTTCCAGAGAACACAGTTAGGTGGTGGATTCTCAGGTCTGCCATTGTAAATCCAATCTAACATTCCTACCTCAGGTGCCTTCTGATTTCTTTCTCAATAGGCCAAGGAAGTTACTTTATCTCCACCGCATTCACCACAAGTCATATTGTGTCCAAGTTTCAACAAGCCATCCCAGAAAGCTAGGTCAGTCTCAGCGTCCCAGCAGAACTGGGGAAGGACCTCATGCCAACATACTCTCCACTGTTCAGCAAATTCCGTGTATCCCAGTCTATTACATGTAGAATCTGCTTACATGTGTGTTCTTCTGGTTTCTGCTGGGATGGTTAGCAAGGTCCTATAATTTCTTTGCTGTGTGGCTCTTTCTTCTCTATATAGCAGGGTTTGTACTTCTTTGTTTAAGTCATGCTGAGACATGACCCTTGCTGTCAACCAGGAGACAATGTGTGGAAATAAGGCCAGACCTTGAATAATAAAACAAGCATCATCCTGTGAGATATCTGCCTCAGGTGAGACATGACTGCATGATCTGCAGGCAAGGGGAGACTATTTTCCTCTGGAAAAGAGGAAGAGGCTGCTTCTGCCAGCTACAAAGTTTCTGCTTGAAGCCTCGAAGGTTTAGGTTCATTCAAATAAATACGCCTATTTCCCAAACGTCCTATCTTTCCCTATTAAGGCATTGACTTTGACAAAGGATACCTGTCAAGACTGCATATTTGGCCTTGTCTGCAGTTCTGACACCCTTATAATCAGATGTCCAGCATAGTCTGCACTGCTGCTGCCAGATATGACCATCTCCTTTATAAGTGCCATAGAGTCTAAAAGGGTGATGTCTGAATAAATAAATAAATATATATATATAACATTACTTGTTATATACTAGCAAGCTGAGCATCCAGTCATGACCGTAGCTACATAGCCTCAGTGACAAGAGGGCCATGTGGTTGTGCTTATGCATGGACTCCTTGCCTGTCATCACAGGCACTTTTTCATGGATCTACTGCACAAGTCCTGGAACAGCCAAGGAGAAATGCTGGTGATATCCTCAGGATGAACCATCCCATCTACCTGGTATTTGAAAACTTGGTGGTTTTCCCCAAAGGCAATCATAGCAATGACAAAAATTAATAAATGAAACTTTATTAAATTAAAAGTCTTCTGCACAGCCAAGGAAATCAGCAGAGTGAATAGACAACCTACAGAATGAGAGAAAATATTTGCATTCTATGTAGCTTATAAAGGTCTAATAATCAGAATCTACAAAGAACTCAAGCAAATCAGCAAGAAAAAATTTAACAACTCCATTAAAAAGTGGGCAAAAGATATGAACAGAAGCTTTTCAAAAGAAGATAGACTAACGGTCAACAAACATGAAACAATGTTTAATATCACTAATAATCAGGGAAATGCAAACCCAAACCACAATGAGATATCACCTAACCCCTGTGAGAATAGCTTTTATCAAAAAGTCCCCAAATGACAGATGCTGGCGTGGATGTGGACAGAAAGGAACACTCATACACTGTTGGTGAGACTGCAAACTAATACAAACTCTATGGAAAATAGTATGGAAATGTTTCAAGAACTAAAAATAGATCTACCATTTGATCCAGCAATCCCACTACTAGGTATTTAACCAACGAAAAAGCATCATTTTATCAAAAAGACACTTGTACTCAAATGTTTATAGCAGCACAATTCACAAACGCAAAGATGTGGAATCAACCCATGTGCCCATCGATTCATAAGTGGATTAATAAACTGTGGTATATGTATACCATGGAGTACTACTCAGCCATAAAAATGAATTAATACCTTTTGCAACAATCTGGATGGAACTGGAGACCATTCTCCTAAGTGAAGTATCACAAGAATGGAAAAGCAAACACCACATGCGCTCACTATTAAATTGGAACTGACCAGTCAGTACTCATGTGCACAGATGGAAGTAAAATGCAGCAGAAATCAAGCAGGTGGGGAGCGGGGAGGAGGGGATGGGTGAAATCATACCTAATGGGTACAACGTATGCTATCTAAGCGATGGGCAAACCTGTAACTTTCAATCAAGCAGTACAAATGCAATCCATGTAGCCAAAACATTTGTACCCTCATAATAATCTGAAATTAAAAAAAAAAGTCTTGCTCAAGTCTGACCTCTAAAGTGCCATGTTCAACATATAAAGAATGCTAGCTAATGTGCCCAGTAAAAATTATATCATAATGGACAGGTTCAATTGCGTACTCTCGTTTTTCTGTAGTCAGGTGTCCAGTCACTACGAGGCCCAGTAGAACTCCAGAACCTGTTTTTCAAACAAAGAGCAACTCTCACAACAGAGTTTATGGCCTTTCTTAAGAACACAAGGGTGTGTTCTGTGACAATGGGACCCCATCACAGTCACAGGTAACTCCAGCATGATGATGTCTGCTGGCTCTGAATATGTGTGACTGGAGACTGACCTAATGATGACCCCTCTCTACTCCGGACTCCACTCAAAACTGGCAGCCCTCCAAGTCACTCAATAAATGAATTGCAGCCATAATCCCAAATACATGCTCCTTCAAAAATCCAAAGAATCCTATTGAGGAGGGTGCCTCTTCGTTAGTGATGGGAATTGGAGATATGACAATTTTCCTTTACCTTGGAAGGAACGTTTCACTATGCTGAAAACTAAACCTCTAAATTCACCAACATGGCAGGTACCTGAATCTTCCTAGGGTTTGTATATTACCCTCTAATACACATGTACTTACTGGGTCATCTAGGGGACTTGCAACTTCTTGTTTACAAGATCCAATCAACCCGATAACAGCAACATAATGGACCAGTATGATGCTATGAGGACAGTCCAGACAGTCAAGTTCCCTAAAGACTATTTTATAACAGAATACAGGAGGGTTAGCATGGTTCTGAGGCAAGGCAGTAATGTACACTGTGCTCCTTGCCATGTAAAAGTAAACTGATTGGGGCCTAGAGAAAAGCATTTGTCAAATCAGTAACCATATACAAAGGAACAAAAGCTGTATAGCTCTACTCCAGTAGACAAGCATTCCCATTGTGGCATCTTTGATTGAGGCTACCACCTTATTATGTTTAAGTAGTCCACCACCATCTGCCATCTGGTTTTGCAAAGGCCAAGATTAACTGAATGGAGACACGACAGGAACCGACACCCTTGTATACTTCAGGTTTTTAAGAGTGGCACTGATCTCTGTATTCCTCATGGAATGTAATAGTGCCTCCAATTTATCATCTTACTAGGAGAGGGGACAGCTCATGACTTCTACTTGACTCTTCATATATACTAATGCCCTTACAATGTGAAGCTTCCAGGCTTCTGCCAGTTGACACACACACACACACACACACACACACACACACACACACACACACTGTGTTATATACCCATGTATACCAATTAAATATTTGTACATTCAGATTCTTGTCAATGATGGCCACAGGTCCCCTTGGGGAAGGATTCTGAGAAATATCTGAAACAGTATTTCAGGTCCTTCCCTAATGGAACATCTTTCACTTTCATCCATGGGCTCTGGGTTACTTAATTGACATTAATCTAGAAATTGGATGAGGGATCACAATTTCCCAATGTGCTGGCTGGCATCAACTGTCTATTCTCCTGCTTTCAAAAAGTTTTTATTCAAATAGAGTGATATGGTAGTCAGATAACCATTTATCTCACCCCTAGAAACAACAAGATCTATTACCCACATAGATCAAGACACACTACAAGTCAAGATACGCTTTGGGTCCTTGACCCATCTCTGTAATTATGTCCACCTTGCGTCTGTTGATTAGGTCCTGCCACCTGGATTTTATCATTCCAGAATCACATCATCTCTATTGCCAGTGAGTGTCCCAGTTGCATGGCAGAATCTCCTACTGCCAACACCAACAATCCACTACCACTAAGCTTCTCAAAGATGGCAGCCACCCCCCACAAAAGAGCATTTCTTGTTCTCTGGTTTTTTCCTAGGGTCTTCCAGAGAGCACAGTTAGGTGGTGGATTCTCAGGTCTGCCATTGTAAATCGAATCTAACATTCCTACCTCAGGTGCCTTCTGATTTCTTTCTCAATAGGCCAAGGAAGTTACTTTATCTCCACCGCATTCACCACAAGTCATATTGTGTCCAAGTTTCAACAAGCCATCCCAGAAAGCTAGGTCAGTCTCAGCGTCCCAGCAGAACTGGGGAAGGACCTC
>NW_012145830.1:0-1849 GCF_000956105.1 Propithecus coquereli
TGTGAGCAAATCAATGCCAGATTCCCGTTTTGTGCATTGTCATGGGATTCTCAAGCGAACCTTTCTAAATGTGGTCTTGTTCACATGCTCCATGTAGCTGTAACTTCACATCATCAGCTTGCAGTTTGTTATTGACTAAAGCATTCCAGTGTCCTCTTTCTAGATTGCCAGTTCATGACATGGTGCTTATAAAGATTTAATTAAAGAATGAAATAAAGTTTTTATAATTACAACAGTTATTGTGTCCACATCATTTTCTTCTCCTAGTTTTCACACCTTCACTACTAAACAGACAACTTATTGCTATACTCAGTGACACAAGCCACAAAAATTCTATTAAAAGCAGAACTAATTTCCAAGCTCTAGTTTCTTTCATTTGTATTCTCTTAATTGAATGCCAACAGGCCCAGGTGAGTGGAGGGGAAAAGGCCAGGGCATTTATTTAGTTTCTATATTTATATGTCACTATCCATTTATCTAATACAGTTTCTTACTTTTCCCCAGCATATAGTAATATTCATTCCTATTTTACAGATGATGAAATTGAAGGTAAATGATGTGTCAACAGATTCAAATCTAAGTCTGATTTAGCAGCCCTCTTTACCACTAAACATACTGTTTCCTTACTGTTGGAAAAATGGACAAAGAAAATTTGGTACTACTTTCTTATAGTTCCTTGTTAATTGATTTTTCTCACAAAGTATTGTGTACATCTTCAGATTCTCCTTTGCTATGTATATCATTGGAACATTCATGAGTTTCATCAGAAAAAAATTCAGATAAGGCAACTTTCTCTTTTCCTAGGAATGCTAATTTCCATTTAAACATGGAGGTGTTAACAAAAAGTCCACAAACTCATCCAAGATTTCTTCACCCAGTAATAATTATGTTAATCTTATAGAGGGTTCTGTTTTACTGTGTGACCCTGATTTCATCTCTACTCACATGATTGCACCATATACCATAGAATTATAGCTCTTTTTCTAATTCTTTTTGTATTTTTCTGTGCTGGGAAATTTTTCTGTAACGATCAGATACTGTTACTGTAATCAAATAAAAATCTAGACATTAAAAAATTTTGAGAGAAAGTATGGGGCAAAGAAAATGTCTCTTTAACATCAACTTCCATTTTCTTAAACAGCAGTCATTAGACTTAAATGCAAAATATGTCCAGATGTTAATCTTATATATAGAAAAAATAATTTGTAATCCTTGAATAATTTAAATTGGTTGTCACGTTTCATTTGTTAGCTATTATTTATCATTAGTCTTTTTCTTCATTTTTTCTTAGCTTTTCTCACTCCTTTTGTTTTAACATCTTTCAGGAGCAGTACCGTTTCTGCTATGATGTAGCTTTGGAGTACCTGGAATCATCTTAGTTGGGTGAGACTTTTTAAGGTACATCCACACAGAGACCTGTTCATCTGTTGAGCCAGCAGCTATTGTACCTGTTATACTTGTGCAGAAAGATTTTAATGTGGGGGGTGGGAGACTTTTACATTTGAGAGGTAAAAGTATTTTTCTTATGAAGTTGTGTATCTTAATAAAAAGGACTTAATTGGTTTCTATTACTGTATTAAAGCATCAACATTTCATGCCACATAAATTATATTTAATAAGAACCAGATTCAAATGAGAACTTACCGGTGTTTGTATAGTGAATATGCAGCCTTTTCTCTCCTGGTTTCAGTAGAGCAGCTACCACATGTTGCATGAATTAATACTTTCTACGTGGCATTGTCCTCGCTTTTAAAATGAAAGCTGTTGAATCTTTAAAGGAAGAAAAGAAAAGCTGTACAAATTCATAGTAAAGTTCATTTTTTGTATGTTTCAAGTGTAGCAGATCTCT
>NW_012145831.1:0-915 GCF_000956105.1 Propithecus coquereli
TAAGTATTGAAAAACCTAATTTTGAGGTTTTTAGCACAGAGAAAGGAATCAGAAAAGAGTTTGGATTTTAGCTGTGCCATTTCCTAGCTGAGTGACTCTCTCCAAGTTACTTAACTACTTTAATCTCTATTATTTTCCTTTTTAAACCATGTTGCCACTAAGTCATGGTATTGTTTTGAAGATTAAATGAGAAAACATAATTAAAGCAACTAGTAATATCTATCCTACAATGGAGGCTCAATAATGTTGGAATCATCTTCCATTGTTAGTATATTCATTCCTATATGAAATATGCATTGCCTATAAGAAATTCAACAAGGAATGCTTAACTCTTCATTAATCTTCTACCTTATTGATTAAACACCAATTGATAATTCCTACTTGAATCGCCATTTCAAAATGATTTTCAAAATGTATCATTCCTTCAATTTATACAAGCAGGTATTCTTCATTAGAGTTTTGAGTCAACAACTAGAATGAATTGGCTACTCAAAAATTTCATTCTTATTAAGATAGATGCTTACCTGTTTTCTATTAATTTCTGATTTTGAAAATAAGTGTTTGATTTATTAACCACCATAAATAAGGACAAGTATATTTCTTCTAGCTTTTCTTTCTCTTTTTGTTATTATTATTGTGGATTCATGGGTTTTCATTTATTTAATATATCTCTATCATCTAGAATCATTTTTCTTATGACACTCAGAGTCACACATTGCCATTCTGAGTTTCTTCAAGTTAAGTCCTGTCCTTTTGACTTGATCTCTTAGTCAGTGCAAGCTTTCTTGCTTTCTGTCATAACAAAATATATGGACTCAACAATGTTATTTATCAGTGAGCACACAATGATTACTTTATATCCTTAATTAGAAGTGAGCAAGATATACGTGTGTGTGTGTGTGTGTGTGTGTGTGT
>NW_012145832.1:0-1506 GCF_000956105.1 Propithecus coquereli
CATTCATTATCATATTTAGACACCTTGAATAAATTGATATCTACTTCTAGAGTTTTGCCTATTACATGAGAATACCAAAACAAAAATTTTAAAGTCTGTATACCGATATAACAATTAATAATATGTATTAAGTATCTTCTGTGGCTCATGTGTTCTAATAGATACTTTAGGTATGTTAGCTTATTTAAACACTTTTGCGATTCCTAGTTTTCAGATGAAGAAACTGAGGCCCATATCAAGTAACCAGTGAGTAGCAGATGCAGAATTTAACCCAGGACTGGTTGACTCAATCCTGTTTAGAGTGGTGTTAAATGTGGGAGATAATATGGCACTATCCCAAAAAGGACAAATAGTTAAAGATGAAAAAGACATTATTAGAAATTATCTGGAGCTCTGGGTTGAAAAATGGCTGTGTTACTGCCTTCCTGAACTGACAAATTGCTGAGTCTCTATGTTCCTCAGTGTACTTGTCTTTCAATACGGATATAAAAATTACGTCATAATGCCTTTGTGAGGATGCAGTGAGATAACACCAGTGAACACAACTGTGCAGACACAGTGTGGTAGTGGGTCATGGTAACATTAGCTTAGCTCTGTAACATAACGTGCAAGCCTCTCTATGTATCTTAAACTGGGTACCATTCCGAAATACACATACTATCAATACACTGCAAAAGTGATTCTCTGTTTTGAACATAGGAGGGTTAGGGAGGGAGAAAAAACAGGATATCCCCTGGCTCCTGGCTGAACTGCACAGCTCATGCAGAATTTACTGAAGGAGGTTGTCTCTGAACCCCCTTAAAGGAGTATGCAAGTTAGCTTTTAAGTTGATTTGTGACATTAAAGCCAATCCAATCCTAAATTTGTTCACTCCCCCACTCTGCTTGTTACTTTCAAGCTATTGCCAATTTTATCCCTGTTTAACCTTTGTGGTAGATAAGGAGATGCTATTAAATCTTGGACTACTGAGTAGTCCTCTTGAAAACAGCAGTCAGTTACTGACAAAAGAATGTGAAGAGATATTCTGAGCAGTTTTTTTAAAACCAAAAACATTAATCAGAACTAATAAATTAAGAAAATTTACAAAAATAGTATCTGTTTAATGGTGCTCCTAATCCCCAAGTTATTAATATCTTCAAGGTTTGGTAAAGATGAGAATTCTCCCAACCTACTGAGTGATTTTACTAGTTTAATACTCTATGGTAAACACTGCTTTGGCTATGATTTCAATATGGCATGAAACACTTTTTTTTTTTTTGTTAGGCCAGACACATATTTGAAATACCAAATATATCTCTATAAATAGGTTTATTTCCATATATTATTAATGCTACATTTAAAATTCCCAAAGAAAATGTAGTTTAGAAAAGTTCATTTGCATCATAAACAAAGCAGAATAAAGGCTTATAAATTAATATTTTAAATAAATGCTATAAAGATTTAAAAGTGAAGATTAAAACATCTTAGCAATAAATGGAATTTAGGTCTACATTGTTTAAAATTTAA
>NW_012145833.1:0-1157 GCF_000956105.1 Propithecus coquereli
AGAACTTAGAAAGTTTCTAGTTTGACTCCTTTGCTTTATTGGTTATAGGACTTGCTGAGGTTCAGATGAGTTAAGAAGAATAACCTCTGCAGGTAGGCTGCCCAGGTATAATCTCAGGCTCCATCATTCATTTTCTGCATTTCCCTAGACAGTGGACTTAATATCTCTGAGCCTCACCGTCCTCAACTATAAAATAGAGATACCTTTGTTAGAGTGGAATGTACCCACACAAGGCCCTCATGCATTAAACATACATTACTTACTAATAGTGAGATGACTATTAGGAGCAGCACCATTATTTGAACCCACTTCTCTGATTCAGCCTCAAGCAAAGAAACTAACTCCAAATCCTCTTGTATATATGAAACAATAATCATGATCATAATCTTCTGTATTAGGTGGAGTGTGTCATATTTCATTACTGTTCCCCATTATCTACTTCTCCTTCTTATGAGAGAATTATACCTCCCTGAGTCATGGAAGTGAGACTTGGTCATATGAATCGCATTGACTAGTGAAATTGGAATGAACCTGGCATAAACCCCTTTCTACCAGAAGCCCTAAGAACAATTGCATAGATTCTCCTTTTTTCTGTACTTTCTCAATGAGCCAGCATGTCATGGTAGGGGCTGAGCTTTATGGACACAGAATGGAGAATTTGTGTAACAGAGCTTCAGCTAACCCATGATGGATGTGTATTGTGGTCAAGAAATAAATTACTACTATTGTAAACTATTGAGATTTTGAGGTCTTTGTTACCACAAAGAAAAATCTTTGTTACTAGAGAATAATCTAATAACAGCTGACTGATACAGTGAATTACATATATTTACTGTGCTTTGTATTAGTCAGGATTCTCCAGAGAAACAAAGCCAACAGGAGATATGGAGATATATAGAAGAAATATATGGAGATATACAGAAAGATTTATTGGGAAGGATTGACTCCCATGATTATGTAGGCTGAGAAGTTCAGACTCAGGAGAATCAATGGTAGTTCCACACTGAGTCAGAAGGCCTGAGAAGCAGAAGAACAGACGGTGGAAATAATAATCTGAGTCTGAGTCTGAAGGCAGGAGAACATAGATGTCTCAGCTCAAACTCAGGCAGAAAAAGAGGATTCTGTCTTACTCAGCATTTTATTCTATTCAGGCCTTC
>NW_012145834.1:0-306 GCF_000956105.1 Propithecus coquereli
TCAATGCAGTAAACTTCATCACTGTCTTTCTGTAAGAAATTGCCACAGCCACCTCAAACTTTAACAATAATCACCTTGATAAATCAGCAGTCATCCACACGGAGGCAAGACCTTCCACCAGCATACAGATTAGGACTTACTGAAAGTTCAGATGATCATTAGCATTTTTTACCAATAAAATATTTTTAATTAAGGTATGTACATTTTTGATGTAATGCTATTGCACACTTAATAGACTACAGTATAGTGTAAATGTAACTTTTACATGCACTAGGAAACCAAAAAAATTGTGTGACTCACTTTATC
>NW_012145834.1:6467-8103 GCF_000956105.1 Propithecus coquereli
CATCAACTCCTTGGACCAGGACAGTGTTTTGCAGTGTTATTTTCATCACATTAATATATATCACTCATTTTTCAGAGGCAGATAGGTGATTCCCCTTATGTCATTCCCTTTGAATTATATAATATGTACTTGTGTTTTCAGAATAAATTAAATGTAGTCAGCTACTCATAGTGACACCAGATAACAGTTACTTAGCACTTACTATACTCTTACATATTTATTCATGAAATCTTCATAAGTCTATGAGGTAGGTATTACTATTATTGTCATTTTTTATTTTGAGGGAGCTGAGACAGAAACAAGGTAAAAACTTTGTCACAGGTCACGCAGCCTATTAAAGCACGGTTATTTGGACCATTTGTGCTGGTATCTTAAACCCTCTGAAAACACCCAAATCACAGCTTGCTTGCCTCTACTTATCCCTCCTGATTTTATCCTAAAGTGTCTTCCTGCCCTTTTTTTTAATGAAAAATACCCATGCTTTTATTCATAATTAGAAAACAAGTACGTTCTTGATTTTGTTCTTGAGCTACTTGGTGTTACAGCCCTTGTTTTCATTCAGAGAGCTCTGCTATGTGCCAAGAACTCTGCTGGTCACAGGGTATATGTTAGTGAAGCAAAGAGATGCAGTCCTTGTCCTCATGGATCCTTTTTCTTTTTTTTTTTTTTGAAATAGAGTCTTGCTCTGTTGCCCCAGCTAGAGTGCCTAGCTCACAGCAACCTCAAACTCCTGGGCTCAAGCGATCCTCCTGCCTCACCCTGCCGAGTAGCTGGGACATTGGTTAGTTTCATTTTAATTGCAAGCAGATATGGTGTTTGTTTTTCATTCTTTAGATACTTCACTTAGGATAATGGTCTCCGTTATCTATCCAAGTTGTTGTAAAAGGCCTTAATTCATCCTCTTCATAGTGTAGTATTGTCTGTCACTTTTAAATAATTCTCTGCTTTTCTCTGCGGATGAGTTTGTCCTTCTGCATGCTAAAGAAAGTTGTGAGCTCAGTTGGGCTTACTCAGTTTTTCTTGGGGAACAGTCTCCCTGATTTTGGCATTCACTGGCTCTACTTTCCAGTGAGCACAGAAGAAGTATCCCAATGGATCCCAGAGAGAGAGAGAGATGTTACGATAGGGGCAGCCCGAGAAGCTGTATGGGAAATGGTAGAAGGCTGGTATCAGAGAGCCTCCATGTAGCCTCCTGTCTCTGTTCTGTATTTAGTCTTCTAAGGTGTCAACTCTATTTATTTATAATCCCTTTCTCTTCTCAGCATAGCCATCAACCTTATTGCTTGGTTCTGATATTGCAGTCATTGCCTACTATCCTTACAAAAATGCCATTTTCCATCAATATATTAAATTCTTACCCCATAGCTTACCCCAAGCAGCTGACTGGGGCAACCTTGAGTTACTTTTGGTAACCTAGTCACGTACCAGATACTCTCAGCCTCCTCCTCACCTTGCTTACCATGTGATGGCAAACACCATGTCTTATTAACAGCACGATCATGTTGCAGAAAATCATTGGCATCTTATAACTGTTTAAATCTTAAATTCTAAGGTATGGTAGGCAAGCACAAGTCTCCTTGATGTAGTATTGCCTTTAGTTCATTGGTGTACATAATATGAAAGAATCATTTGAAAA
>NW_012145834.1:9928-10848 GCF_000956105.1 Propithecus coquereli
TTATATTAGCAATAAAATAACTACGACATAGACATTAAGTAAGGTAGCTAACATTGTAGAGAAAAGCCATATTCTTCTGATTCTACCCTGCATGATCTATTTTTGCCAGTCTAATATTTCTAGAACAGTGCCTGAAAACAAGAGCCATTTGATATATTCTTATTAGTGTTAGTCTGCTATCCAGAGTTACTTTAAAAATAATTTGTTTGAACATTATGGTAGTGATTCAGACATACTGAGCTCAATATATCTCCCAACTATTCATGAAGAAAACTTCCCAGTCCCACCTGACCACCTGCACTCCTGTTTGTTGTTTTAGCACATATTACAAGTTCTTAATTTTTAAAAATTTCTCTTTAAAATGTGGATATTATTTTAAAAGTCTTTTAACTATAAAGAGACAGGCTTATGTTTTCATATTTTACAGATATTATTCAAATATTCCTTTGATTTAGATTTTTAGCAGTTTAAAACCAGAATCCTTCTTTAGGTTATTTCAATATTTAGCCAATATAAATGTTACTCAAAAAAAGTGACCTTTAAGATAATACAAAAATATTTTGTGATGTCCCAATAGAAAAAATATAAATGAATCCATCCTTTAAAGCAATGTAAACTTCCTGTTTTAACATTTAATGTCAATCTTAACTTGGAGATACACAGATACTTACTGCATTCTCCAGACAAATGTTTAACCCAATGATCAGCAGTGTTATATGAGTTGAATTAATATGAGTATTCTGCAAATCTTTTGTCAAAAATTTAAGAATATGCTTATATTCTGAGGATGTGAAGCCATTTATAAAATCAGAAATGAAAAGCAATATTTTGACTGTGGATTAATGTGATGTTTTATTATTTATTCACTGTTATTATACTACTTCATTTCGTAATCAGCTATTTGTTTTTGAGTTAATATA
>NW_012145834.1:12332-13514 GCF_000956105.1 Propithecus coquereli
CTTATTGCTTGAAGTATGGTCAACAACCAGCCACAGCAGCAGCACCTGGGAGACTGATGAAATGCAGAATCTGAGGCTGTACAGCAGACCTGGATCTTCCAAAACCTTTAAGGAATTTCTACACACATTAAAGCTTGAGGAGCACCGGCCTAGAACCTGGGATCTGGAGGAAGATAGACCTGAATTTCTAAACCCTGGTTTCCTCATTTTTAAAATGGGACTAATCATACTTTCTAAATAGTTCTGCCTTGGGGATTAAATAAGATGGTGTGCAAATTGATTAGCACGATGCCCGGCTTAAAGATCACATTTACTAAACAGTACTATTAGCAGGCCATGTAGCATGACACAATCCCAGGGCCTGCAAATCAAGTGTGCTTTAATTTGTTGAAGAGTCTATAAGTAATGAAGAAAAATATCAATAGATAAAATACACATTCTAGGCATTAGTTAAATAATGACCACTCGGCTGAAATAAGTTATTTCTGTTTTCTTTCATTCTCTAATTTTTGAAAATGAAAAAGAAATACTTGAATATATTCCTCCTAATTTTGGCCTACAGAAATTTAATGCTACCTTATATTAATAATAAACTCTTAGATTTTACTCTCTTTACCTTAATCATCTATGCTCTAAATATATAATAGTTTGTCTATGTCATATTTTCCACGGTTTCAGTGAGAGTAAATCAGTGCAGTACTATGTGAAATGCACTGTTTTAGCCACTAGAAAATATCACTGTGCAGAATCATATTTTGTGGGACTCTAAGGGAGGTAGTAGAGGAAAAAAATCAGTTAGCTCATTTAAAGATATAGCTATTCATTTAACAAACACCTTTTGAATATTTACTAAGTTACAAGCACCTGTCTGGGCAATGAGGCTACACTGAATAAAACAGATGAAAATATCTTCATCATGTCTACATTTAGTGACTAGGTAAATATGATATTACTATGTCTAATAAATTATACAGTTACACTTACAACTTCACATATATTCTTGCATGTGTGATTATATGTATGTGCACACACACGCACATAGACACACTAACCCTATTTCTTCTGAGATCTTTTATTTCTCTGTTAAATTGTATAATGAGTTTTTGGTGGTGGGATTAAAGTAAACCATGGATCTTGGCTAAATTGATAGTGTAAAATATAGCACACATGTAATTCATGCAG
>NW_012145834.1:13584-14128 GCF_000956105.1 Propithecus coquereli
GCTACACTGAATAAAACAGATGAAAATATCTTCATCATGTCTACATTTAGTGACTAGGTAAATATGATATTACTATGTCTAATAAATTATACAGTCACACCTACAACTTCACATATATTCTTGCATGTGTAATTATATGTATGTGCACACACACACACATAGACAGACTAACCCTATTTATTCTGAGATCTTTTATTTCTCTGTTAAATTGTATAATGAGTTTTTGGTGGTGGGATTAAAGTAAACCATGACTCTTGGCTAAATTCATAGTGTAAAATATAGCACACATGTAATTCATGCAGTTTATTCATGCCATTTTATTTTTCTTTCCTTATGCTATCCCTTATAGAAAATAACCTAACCTAAGGCAGTACAGACTGGGATTTAACAGTTCTGGATATGTATAAAATCAATCATATCCATATTGTAATTCTTGACTCTCCCAGTTTGTAGCTTTTTAACCTCGTGTAATTTAGTTAATATTTATGTCTTAGTTTTCACGTCTGTGAAATTCAGGAATTAGTACTTATCTGTGACTTTTGAG
>NW_012145834.1:15674-16214 GCF_000956105.1 Propithecus coquereli
AAGAGAATAGTTAAGCCACAATTTATTTCACATCAGTCCGAAGCCATAGCCTGTGTGTCTTCATTTTACTACACATTACCCTAGCAACAAAGACAGCTTGGAAATGTGAACCGTAATTCTCAGAAAGTTGGATGGGGTTATACTACAGGTCATTTTGAATGTCCTGTTAAGAATCTGGATTTTAACCTCAAGGTAAAGTGAAGTCGCTGAAGGTGTATGAATTTCAAAGTGACATTATTAAATAAATTGCTTCTATTAAGCACCATCAAAGGTCAAGAGAGAAATGTCTCAATTATTTTCTAAGCTTCCAATTCTTACTTCATTCTGGGGTGAAACAATTACTTTATTTTTTGCTTTGTCTCTGCAACTAAGTATACAACTTAATTATTAGAAGCATTTACTGTTCCCTAGAGACAGAATGCCTTGGCTTAAATCCTCATTAAGACATTAACTAGTTATATGACTTTGGGTAAGTTGTCACAGTCCTCAACATTAAAATGTAAATAATAATACCTATTTTATAGTGTTAAGACTAAATGA
>NW_012145834.1:18209-18530 GCF_000956105.1 Propithecus coquereli
AAGAGAATAGTTAAGCCACAATTTATTTCACATCAGTCCGAAGCCATAGCCTGTGTGTCTTCATTTTACTACACATTACCCTAGCAACAAAGACATCTTGGAAATGTGAACCATAATTCTGAGAAAGTTGGATGGGGTTATATTATAGGTCATTTTGAATGTCCTGTTAAGAATCTGGATTTTAACCTCAAGGTAAAGTGAAGTCGCTGAAGGTGTATGAATTTCCAAGTGACATTATTAAATAAATTGCTTCTATTAAGCACCATCAAAGGTCAAGAGAGAAATGTCTCAATTATTTTCTAAGCTTCCAATTCTTACTTC
>NW_012145835.1:0-1340 GCF_000956105.1 Propithecus coquereli
CTCACAAATATCCTTATCAGTTTATTACCAGCAAAGTGCAAACCCATACTCCACATCCCCTAAAATTGTAATAAAAAATACAAAATTTAATTTTAGTAACAATTTAATAAGAAACATCACTACTCTTTGGGCTTAAGTCAAAAGTCAGAAATGAATAAATGAGAAACAAACTCATTAAAATTGTCCTTTCTTAAGTCCACTGATTTTCAGAATAGTATCTTAGGAGCAGTTCAGAATAATAATATACCTCTTTTACCTCCATTAAAATCTGAAGAAGATCCAAGCAGGAACCAAGGAAAGATGTCACTGCTGTGTCACTCATTCCCACATCCTGTTTTTAAAAAGGAAAACGATTAGGCCCTGCAACAAAACTGCTATAGTTATTATCACAAAAACAAAAAATAGAATACAACACACCTGTTTAACTGACTTTCTGCACTATCAATAGGCGAGAATTTGAAAGTCAAGGCATTAGCACATTTAAGTTCCTTCTTTTAGATTCTTTAGAGTCAATTAATTTTAAAGTTAGGCTTTAAAAAATGGTACTACTATCAAGTTTTAAAAATTAACGTTCTTTACGTATTGTAAAGATGCATTCTCACCAGTTACTACAGATGGCGGCACTCCTGCGCTCATTGTTCAGCTTGCATTTGATAGCCAAATAATCATGGTACATGGAAGACGTACACATAAGAGTGCAACTCTAAAGGTTCTAAGAAAACAGCCTGGTCTGGTTTCAGAGCGTCTTTTAAGGACTGAACTGAACCCTCAGAACAAAACCAGAATCCCAAGCTTGAGAACTAAATACCACATTCATGCTGTGGGCAACAGATGGTCCCCTTGACTCCCTTATAGGGCTTGTCCAAGGGGTCGCTGCATTTGCGTGCCATCTTTTTGAAACTAACAACCAATACATTCCTCACCGCCTCGAACTAAATAATTCAGAGAGTGTGTGGGCACATATGTAACTAGTCATACAACCACTCTTAAGAACACACTAGAATAATTCTCCAACAATGGTGATTTTTTTGGGAATTGAGGGCTTGTAACAGCTGGATTCATGTGTCCCAATTATTTCTTAAATATATTTGTAATACGAACATTTCAAATTTCTAAGCAAAAGCTACTAGTGCTATCTGTGGATCGGAATATTATCTAAGACTAATGTTGTAGCTATACAACGGTTATTACATATAGGTAAAACAAATTCACTATTCACATGAAACTACTTCAATTTGATGCTTCTACTATAAATTTCTAATCTGAAGTAGAGAAAAAATATGCAGCAATGGTAGCATGTTATGCTGCTGTCCACAGTCCAAAGTTGAACACATCTTACG
>NW_012145836.1:0-3592 GCF_000956105.1 Propithecus coquereli
ACAACCTAACCAAAGTCTAATAATTCTGTGATAGGTGGGAAAGCATGTTTGCTTTAAAGAATTCTTCCTACTCTGCCAGAAAGCCTTTCTCACAAAAGAGAAAGTTGTTTCTACCAGGTTGAGTTTGTGTGTTTTTGTCTTATATTTCTAGATGATATGAATTTAAGAAACTTTCCAAAACTTGGAATTTCCTGAATTATGTATGATTCAGGCAAATAAATAAGATTTATCTACTTCAAATGTGAAGGCATGATTAATTTCAGAGAACTTGGTGACATTTCCAATGTGCACATCAAGGATTAGGAGATATATAAGGTAGGAAGCAAATGTCAAGAAAAGAACAATTGTGGTTTGCTAAACACTGCATAAAACATAGATTTTTATGCTGTTTATGGATCTATAACTGCTAGAATTTGGAGCTCATATAAAATCATAAAATATTCTGAGCTGAATTAATAAGAGTTATGTGTGGGTGTAGGGAAGTCATTTTTAAAGTCTCATCTTGCAAGAAGTTTGGTTTTTATTATAATCAATAACAAAGAATCATGACAAAATTGCCTCATTTACCACTAGGCAACCTTTCATTTTAACAAATCTGAAACATTTCCATTTGACATCTACTGCTAGACTAAATGGTGGACATCAATACAGGGAGATTAGACTCAAAGGCAGAGACATCTATATTTTCAGGACTGGAACTTAATAGTACCCTCATTTAAACTGATTTTACAGTATTGAATATGCATTACCTGGCAGTGAACACCGTAGTAATTTAATTGTGCCTCTCCATTATAAAAATCTATTACTACAGAGTTAAATTTCCCATGGAATTTTGTGCAAACACCTTTCTTTAATGTTACTTCTTGTCTCACCTTAGAGTATTACATATTGTAATACATAAGATATTGTAATACATAATTTGATTCTGTCAGAATATGTGAGCCTGCTCTCATTGTTTCAAACTTTGATATAATAGTTTCTTTTTTTAAGCTTTTTTACTATGATACTCATAATAAAAAAATTCACAGCTGAATTTATATATGGCAAAAATTTCCATCATTATTGGACTCTGTTCATGGTCACTGTTCAAGCTGATACTTCCGTAATATTTCTAAAAGGTATTAAAGAGGAGAATAGAGAAGAAATTAAACCCGAACCCTTCATGTTTGGAACATTCAGGAATACGCTAGAAATTTAGGTGGTTATAAATATTTCCATTCTCATTAGGAAATCTTCATTTAGCTTTAGGATTTATGAACTTTTTCTCATTGTGCATTTTACCAATTTTAAGTGGTTCACAGTCAAACTTTCTTCAGGGATGTGGCATGATCTTCAGGATTTCCTACATAATTAGTGGGCTGCTTATTAAATGAAATGCTAAGTTGAAAAACTCTTCATATAGCCTGAACATTTTATAAAAATGTGGGTATGAAAGTATGGGCTTTGAGGATAAATGATATTATTAGCTACATGGCAATGCTAGGGTTACTGCCACCTTGGTTGGAGGATTTACAGCATGTCTTTAGAAGGTATTTTAGACTATGCCTATCACCTAATTTTACCACCAATTATTTAATTAATGTTGACCTTTTGTTGTTGTTAGTGGGAGAGAGAGTTAGAAAAAAATGTTGGATGGGAGGAGTGTAGTGGGCATAGAAGTTTAGGTATATTTGGGCCAAAAAAACTAAGAACACCTAGTACATACATACAACTTCAAATTCAATAATGTATTTTATAAATATGAATAATTATTTGACAGAGGAGATAAGCCATAGTTAAATCTCTCTCTCTCTCTTTCTTTCTTTTTTATCTCCATTTCCCACTCTCTTTCCTTTGCCCATCATAGGCAAAAATTGTAAAATGTTTAATGTATAGCCTTTTGGTTTGAGGCTCTTGCAGTTTCTTATTTTTTTACACAAAACTACATTTTTTAAAGTATAACATACATACAGAAAAGCACACAAAGTGTTCGGCTTGAAGAATGTTAATAAACTGAAAACATCTGTGTTATTAGCACCCAGCTCAAGAAATACAACATTTTCAGCACCTAGCTGCCCCCTCTGGCCCCCTCCCAGTCACTCCCCCAAAGGGAACCCAATCGTCATGACTTCTGACACCTAAATTAGTTTCAATCAATAATATATAAATAATAAAAATATAGCTAACAATTATTGTTACTAATGATTACTATGTGCTAAGCCCTTTTCTAAGTGCTTTACAGAAATGAACTCATTTAAATCCTCCTAAAAGTGCCTTGATAGAGGTTTTATTATTTTATACATTTTATATGTAAAGAAATGGAAACATAGAGGCACTAAATATATTGCCCCAAATTACAAAGTTGGAAAGTATTAGACGCAAGATTCAGACTCTGACATTTTCACTCCTAAATTTATGCTCTTAACATTACAATAGAATGCACCCACAACATGTGAAGACTGCCCCTATTAAATCTCAGGAACACGTGTTATGCATTCTCTCAAAATAAATTCTATGGAGAATTATATTCCATGAAAAATGGCTTCATGTCAGTAACAAGAAAACGAAAAGTACATAGATGATCCTAAGTAGGCCATAAGGTAAAAAAATACAGTAAGAAATATGAATACAATGAATGAAACCCCATTTTATGTCATTAATGTCTTTTGAATTTAAATGGAAGTTTTAAGTTCTTTCAAAAATAAACAATGGCATGGACGTTTTCCATTCATCTAAATTAATGAGTTTGGCCATGTTTTTCAATGAATGCTAAAAATAGAAAGTGTGACACATTATATATACATTCTTGTTTTCCCTAATTACTCATTTGCAAAGGAAAAATGTTTAATAGGTAATTCAAAAATTCAGAGGCTTGAAATGGATGCTAGAAAGTAATTTTGTATAATTATGATTAACTTTTTCAATGGTGCAGGTTGTGGGGGTGTGTATGTGCACGTTTGTGTGTGTGTGTATCATCTGCAATCCATGCGCCAGAGGGATTACCATTTGTCAAAGATGGTCTACATTCTATGTCAATACATATTGACAAAATTTATAGTAGTCAAATACAGACAAAATGATTCTATTATATAAGTTCTAATAGTAACACGTGTTTTATACACTTTAGCTTGAAATTTGGATAGATAGCTTCCTAGAGGGTATTTTTAAAATGACAAAATCATCTATGCAGACTCGAGAAAAGATGTTAAAAAGCTGAGTTAAGAGAAGGAAAAGGTGAGAACAATTATCTATCTTTAGAGCATAACAAATAATCATGATGTAAATTAGTTTCTTTAGATAGGGAATAAATTAGCACTCAACTTTACATAATAGCTTAAAAGCAAACTATTTAAAAGCAAACTTACTCATAACATCAGAAGTAAGACAGGATGAACACATCCCTTCGCTTTGCTGTCTTGAACAGATCTAAGTGTGCAATGATGAGGAAAACTGATAGTGGTTAGGTCCTAAATTTGTTTTCCATCTTTTCTCAAATTGCCTTCACTGGAGAGTGACCATATGTATTGATCTTCTTTCACTAGTGGGCTTATTTTTTACTACTCTGCTTTGAGATGCCTTAATTCTTTGATATGTTATCATACTCCAATAAAAG
>NW_012145837.1:0-1614 GCF_000956105.1 Propithecus coquereli
GTTTGAGGTTGCTGTGAGCTAGGCTGATGCCACAGCACTCTAGCCCGGGCAACAGAGTGAGACTCTTGTCTCAAAAAATAAATAAATAAATAAAGTTCAGTCCTTTTTTTATTGCTGAGTAGTCCTTGGTATGAATGTACCACAGATTGTTTAACCATTTACCTGTTAAAGAACATCTGGGTTGTTCCAGTTTGGGGCTATTACAAATAAAGCTGTCAGAAACATTCATATACAGGGTTTTATATGAACTTAAGTCTTTATTTCTCTGGGATGGATAAATGCCTTCGAGTGCCATTCCTGAGTGATGTGGTAGTTAAACATTTTGTTTTATAAGAAACTTCCAAATATACAGCTAACATTTTACTTAGTGGTTACATCTCTAGCTAAAATTGTGGGTTTGTCTGTTTGTCCTTTTAGCTCTATTTTTGCTTAACATTTTATAGCTGTTTGTTGTGTACACATTTAGGATTCCTATATCTTATTGGTGGATTTACCTTTTTATCGTTACATAATGGTCCTGTCTGTCTCTTTGCTCTGAAGTCTATTTTATTTCATGTTAATATAGCCAATCCTACTTTCCTTTGATTATTGTTTGCGTGGTATATCTTTTTCCATCCTTTCACTTTCAACCTGCCTATGTCATTACAATTGAAGTGGGTTTCTGTAGACAGCATATGGTTGGGTCATGTTTTTTAGTCCAGTCTGCCAATCTGTTTTTATTTTTTACTTTCTGCCCTTGTGAGCAAAAGTCTGCCAATCTTTGTCATTTAATTGTTACATTTATTCAAGTTATGCAATTTTTGATGTAGTAAGACTGAGGTTCATCGTTTCATTTCTTTGTTTTCTGTTCTGTTTTTTATTTCTCTGTTTTCTTTTTCTAGCCTGCCTCAATTGGCCCTTTTTTTTTTAAAGAATTCCATTTGATTTACCTGCATTTTTTTTTAATGTATGTCTGATAATAGCTTTTTTTAGTGGTTGCTCTAGGTATTTTTTTGTTTTTTTATTTCAGCATATTATGGGGGTACAGATGTTTAGGTTACGTATGTTGCCCTTCCCCCCCCCCGCCAAGTCCGAGCCTCAGGCGTGTTGCTCTAGGTATTACATTGTATATACATAACTTATCACAGTTTACTGTTGACATTATTTTACCAGTGAAATATAGAAACGTTAGTTTCTTTTACGTCTCTTTGCTCTCCCTCATTTATAATTGTCTTAAATATTTTCTTGACATTTTAGAACTATATCAGGTAACGATATAATTTTTTCTTAAACAGTTAAACATAATTTAGAAAACTCAAGAGAAGAAATCCTATTGTATTTACCCATATTTTTTCTTTGCATGTTCTTTTTATTTTCTTAATATTCCAAGATTCCTTCTTTTATCATTTCCTTTCTGTTTAGAGAACTTCTTTTAGCCATTCTTTTGGGGTTGGTGATAAATTCTTTTAATTTTTTTTTTTTTTTTTTTTGAGACACAGTCTCACTGTGTTGCCCGGGCTAGAGTGCCATGGCGTCATCTTAGCTCACAGCAACCTCAAACTCCTGGGCTCAAGCGATCCTCCTGCCTCAGCCTCCCGAATAGCTGGGACTACAGGCATGCACCACCATGCCCGG
>NW_012145838.1:0-1178 GCF_000956105.1 Propithecus coquereli
AATCTTTCCTCTAGTTCAGTTGATCTTTATTATTGATCAAAAGGCTGTGTAAACATGCAATGCTACACACACACACACACACACACACACACACATACTCTTACTGTTTGTGGTACTGCTGCAGGTTTGTTCCCTACGAACAAGAACTCTGATAAATTCCATTTTACATTGTTTACATCAAAAAGAAAGAAATGTTTGGTGCATTTACAGTTATTCAAAATCATATACACTATATTATTGAACATATTACTGTTATGAGAGAAATTATATGAATTAGAGGCAATTTTTCCTCTGGCAACTTTGTCTTTGATGCCTAGAATAGTTTTCCACATGCCACCTGCTGCTGCTGTACATTTCAAATCTTGTTTCACTTCTACTACTTACATATTTTCAGTGTTAGGAGCCATAGAATATGTTCATGTCTTAAAATCTCTGGCCCTGCATCTTGCGTATAATGCTTGGTGAGCTGCACAATAGACAAATTGGAATTTAAGCAATAACATGACCATATTTTGGAGATGCTGAAAACCACATAAATATATCCCACAATCCAAACTATATGTATTAATATTCCCAACTTCAATTCCCCAGCAGATTCCCAAATGTTCCCAAAAACTCTTAACACCAACTAACTGTAAAAGTGTAAAGGAGAAAAAATACAAGTGGAAAGAGATTGTGGTCTTAATCAATTTAATCGTAAAATATTTGTTTGTAAATTCTATAAAACACACGACCATGGATTACATTGCTGAGTTCACACTGGAAGAGACTGCCAGTGAGGAGCCCTGAAATGTGAGCTTCATCGGCGTCACAGTAAATGTGTGTCTACTGTAGGCACTCAATAAATAGCCAGCAAATAACTGGATGAATGAATGAATGAATGAATGAACACAACAATGCTAAATTAGTATATCTAAGATCCTTACAACTCAAAAATTTGACATTTTTATAGTCTTCCCAATGCAACCTTTGGACTTAGTTAGAAACTTCTTAATATGAATTCAGATTATAAGGATGTAGGACATCTAAAAAACTCATAAATATTGGAAAAACAAATAAAGGAAAATTCAAGGGTCGTTGTTTTATGTCTTTAAGCTAACTTTTCATAGACAAAGTTTTTCTTAATGGAGGAATGGTGCCATGTGTATTTAAAATTCATTCCAGCAGTGCTTTGTTCT
>NW_012145839.1:0-5871 GCF_000956105.1 Propithecus coquereli
TTGAGGGAGGGCTATATAACTGGGTGTTCTCTGTAACTTGTACCATGACTGGTGCAGAGATTGAGCCTAGTGCCCAGGCCAAGCCTGAAAAGAAGGATGGGGAAGAGGCTGGGGCTGGGGCTGGGATAGAGAGTAAGGTCCCTCTGGTGGTCAGACCCAAGGTTAGGACCCAGCCGCAGATAATGACTGGGGCAAGGCCGAAAACTAAGACCAAGATTATGCCTGGAGTAAAGCCGAAGACTGAGGCAAGTGCCGTGGGTAGGTCACGTCCTAAGAGTAAGGCCAAGGCAATACCTGGGTCAAGATTTAAGGATGAACCCCAGGTGTATGCTCAGACCAATGCCTCTCCACTGGTCACTACTGATTGTGAGTTGGTTGCTAAAACTAAGTGCCTGTCTGTGGATAGAGAACTGGTTAGTATGGACACTGGGAACTTTCAGGGAAGGAAAGCTGACTCCCAAGCTGGATTCCAGCCTTCTCTTATGTCAGAGGATGAGACCTATATGGGGTCCTGGCACTCTACTAGGCCTACATCCAAACAAGAGGCCTCTTACAATTCTAATTTCAGATGGGTTGATAAATCCTCTGTGAGTTCCTGGTTCTGGAGTGGAGATGAGGTCACTACAAGATGTCATCCTAGGAACCAAACAAAGGCCAGTACTAGGTCCAGGCACATGGCCAAACAAGAGGCTAATACCATGTCTAGGCCTAAAACAAATCAGGAGCTCTATATTGTGTCTAGTTCTGGTTCTGAAGATGAGTCTGTGAAGTCATCCTGGTTCTGGTCCAGAGAAAAGACCAATACCTCGTCTGGGCCCAGGGGAGAGGACAGTAGCAGGTCCAGGTTTAGGTTCAAGAAAGAAGTCTATGTTGAATCGAGTTCTGGATCTGAGAATGAAGGCCATATGAAGTCCTGGTTCTGGGCTGGAGAGGAGGCCAAATTCAGATCCAAACGCAGAGCCAGGAAAGAGGCCAATACCAGGGCCAGGCGCAGGGCCAAGCGAGAAGCTTGCAGTGATTTCATGTCTGGGTCTATAGATGTAATCAAAAAAGAATCTTGCTTCTGGCCTGAAGAGAAGATTAATACCTTTTCAAGGCCCAAGACCAAGAAAGAGGCCAGGGCCAGAGCAATAGCAAAGGCAGAGGCCAAAACCAAGGCTAGAGCCAGGGCCAAGCAAGAAGCCAGGTCAGAGGAGGAGGTCCTCATTGGGACCTGGTTCTGGGCTACAGAAGAGCCCAGCATGGTGGATGGGGCCAGTGTCAAGTCCAGTCCACAAGTGGAGGATGAGTCCATTTTTGGGAGTTGGTTCTGGACTGAAGAAGAGGCCAGTGTGGGGGCTGGGGCCAGCAGTAAATCCAGACCGATGGCTGAGCAATCTATTGGTGATTCGTGGCATGCAACTGGGGAAAAGACCAGTATGAAAACTGGGACTGAGGCCATCTCTGAATCTATACTAGCAGCTGATGATGAAGAGGTCATTATTGGTTCCTGGTTCTGGGCTGGTGAAGAAGTCAGCCCAGAGGCTGAGGAAGATACCATTTTTGGGTCTTGGTTCTGGGTCACTGATGAGACCAGTGTAGAATCTGGTGTTGGGGTCAGCTGTGAGTCCAGGCCAAGTTCTGAGGAAGAAGAGGTCATTGGTCCCTGGTTCTGGGCTGAAGAAGAAGTTGATATGGAGACTGAGGTTAGAGAACAGGCCAGTCCAGGAGCTGAAGAAGAGACAATATTTGGGTCCTGGTTTTGGGCTGAAAACCAAACCCACATGGATTCTGGGGCTGAACCTAGCTGTGACACCACTCCAGGGGCTGAGGAGGAGGAGCCCATTATTGGATCTTGGTTCTGGGCCAGAGTAGAAGCTGATGTCAACAGCAAGTCTAGCATGGAGGATGAAGAAGAGGCCATTATGCCATCTTGGTTTGGGGCCAAAGAAGAGGTCAGTATGAAGTATGGGGCTGGTGCTCGATGCAAATTTATGGCAGGGGCTGAGGAGACTGAAAATAGGTCTTCCTTCTGGGCAGAAGAAGAACCCTGTATGTATCCTGCCAGTGGAGGAAGCTGGAAGTCTAGCCCAGAGGAGGAAGAGGACACCATTGATTCGTGGTTCTGGTCCACAAAATACACAAGGCCAGAGACCATTGTAGGGTCCCAGTTATGGGTTGCAGAAGAGAGTAGTATAGATGGGACTGGAGAAGAGGCCAAGCTACCAGCTGAAGAGGAGACCATGATCAATTCCTGGTTTTGGAAAGAAGATGAAGCCATTATAGAGGCTACCAACAGAGAAGAGTCCAGGTCAGAAGCTGAGGAGGAGGACATTATTGGTTCTTGGTTCTGGGCTGGAGAAGAGGACAGGTTCGAGGCAGAACCTGAGGCTGGAGAAGAAGATAGGCTAGCAGTTGAGGAGGAGGGTATTGTTGGGACCTGGTTCTGGGCCAGGGAAGAGGCTGGATTTTGCAGCAAATCCAGTCCCAAAGCTGAAGAGGAAGAAGTCATTGTCGGGCCCTGGTTCTGGGAAGAAGAGGCCAGTCTGGAGGCAGCAGCAGGGACCAACTTTGAGTTTAAGCCTGGGACTCAGGAGGAGGAAATCACTGTTGGGTCCTGGTTCTGGGCTGAAGAAGCAGCCAGCATAGAGGCTGGGTCTCAGGCAGTAGAAGAGACTGGGTCAGGTACTGAAGAGGAGACCATTTTTGGATCCTGTTTCTGGGCTGAAGCAGAGACATGCTGTGTATCTAAATCAGAGAATGATGAAGAGATGATTGTTGAATCCTGGTTCTGGTCTGAAGACAAGGCCATTAAGGAAACTGAATCTGTGGCCACCTATGAGTCCAGGTCAGAAAATGAGGAAGAGATAGCTATTGGGTATTTGTTTGGAGCTGAAGATGAGATGAATAACAGGACTGGCAATGTTACCAACTGTGAGTCCAGGACATCAGTTGATGAGGATGAGGCCATAGTGGGGTCCTGGTTCTGGGCAGGAGATGAGGCCCATTTTGAATCAAATCCTAAACCGGTGTTCAGGGCCATTTGCATGTCAGAGTGTTCAGTTGAGCAGGATCCTGATCCTTCACGCAGGCCTCAGACTTGGGAGGAGGTCACTGTTCAGTTCAAGCCTGGTCCATGGGGTAGGGTTGGCTTCCCATACATAAGCCCCTTTAAATTTCCAAAAGAAGCAGCATCTTTATTCTGTGAGATGTTTGGGGGAAAGCCCAAGGATGTGAAACTTAGCCCAGAAGGGGAAGAGCAGGAATCTTCACCTCAAACTGATGAGCCTGACCCTGAGTTTCCATTTCAGTACGATCCTTCCTACCGGTCAGTCCGGGAAATTCGAGAGCATCTTAGGGACAAGGAGAGTGCAGAGCCTGAGAATTGGTCCTGCAGCTGCATACAATGTGAGCTTAAAATTGGTTCTGCAGAGTTCGAAGAACTCCTTTTATTAATGGAGAAAACTCGGGATCCTTTTGTTCATGAAATATCTAAAATTGCAACGGGTATGAGAAGTGCTTCTCAATTTACCCGAGATTTCATTCGTGATTCAGGTGTTGTCTCACTTATTGAAACCTTGCTCAATTATCCGTCCTCCCGAGTTAGAACAAGGTTTTTGGAAAATATGATTCGCATGGCTCCACCTTATCCAAATCTAAATATGATTCAGACATACATATGTCAAGTGTGTGAGGAAACCCTTTCTTATAGCTTGGATTCCCCTGAGCAGCTTTCTGGAATAACAATGATTAGTCATTTCACTACTACTACTGACTATCACACACTGGTTGCCAATTATATGTCTGGGTTTCTCTCCTTATTAGCTACAGGCAATGCCAAAACAAGGTTTCATGTTCTGAAAATGCTACTGAATTTGTCTCAAAATCTTGTCATGACAAAAGAACTACTCAGTGCTGAAACAATGTCAGAATTTATGCGCCTCTTTAACAGGGAAGACACCCCTGACAATATTCAAGTCCTTCTTGCAATAGTTGAGAATATTGGTAACAATATCAAAAAAGAAGAAGAGTTCGCTGATGATGATTTCGATCTTGAGCCACTTATTTCTGCATTCCATGAAGTTGAGAAATTTGCTAAGGAACTGCAAGGCAAAATAAACAAGCAAAATGACCCTGAAGCAGACCAAGAGAATTAGTATGATTAATTACTTGCCTCTGATTGTCTTTATGTTCCTTAGTTATGATCCTTGAGTAATGCTTTGGTTTTCACAGTTGGTTCTATGTTGCATTGTACATCTTTAATGCTGATACTAACTTTGCCTAACCCTGTGTGTAAGCTGGATCATTTTTCTGATGCCAAATGAATATTAGAACTGAAAACACACTTGGTGATATTTGTCTTGTCCAAATTGTGATCTCGTGATCTTTAGTATTTGAGCTTATAGTGAACTGAGCCATCATAAATAAGCTACCCTTCTGATTGTTGTTCTACTGTATAGGTATCTATTTGAGTGTTGTGTTTCAATAAAGTTCTGTGTTAAAGTTGGCAGAACTCACCCTTCTTCTTCTTTTTCTTCTTTTTTTTTTTTGTGACAGGGTCTTGCTTCATTGCCAGGGTTAGAGTGCTGTGGCATGATCATAGCTCACTGCAACCTTAAACTCCTGGGCTGAAGCGATTCTCCTGCCTTAGTCTCTGGAATAGCTAGGACTACGGGCATACACCACCATGCCCTGCTAATTTTTCTATTTTTAGTAGAGATAAGGGTCTCACTCTTATTTAGACTGGTCTGAAACTCCTGGCCTGAAGCAGTCCTCTCGCCTCAGCCCGTAGGATTTACAGGCGTGAGCCATCACACCTGGCCAAAAATCACCCTTCTTGAACTTAAAATTCAGATCCAAAAGTAACGTGAACACACACAGAGATGATGTATGAATAACATGCTCCTTGTGAAAGCTTTCTCTCAGCTTTAGACACAAAGATCACCATGGACTGCAACTTAGGGCAGGCTTCCGAGAAAAAGAACTCACTTTGAAGTTGCACTCTTGAGTGTAGGAAAGAGGTTGGTGGTATGTATAAAAAGCATGGAGCTGGGAAAAGTGTTCCTACGCGAATGAGGTATCCAGTCTGCCTGGAGTCAGTGGGAGGAATATACTCAGGTATTGGGGATGAGGTAAGTTTTGAAGAGCTAAGAAGTTGGATTTTGAAGCTCAAAGTACAACTGTTTCTTTGATGCTACCTAAAGGGTAAAAGAACAAGACAGGAAAGCACAGGATTTTATTTGAGTCTGGAAAATGACTTAATCATGATGGTGCCCATGACAAGTGTTAAGGCAATTAAAAGTGATGATATACAGGTTTTTTAACTAGGAAAGCCCTGATGCTTTTTATATTTGGTGTGATAGAGAAGACTGGTGTCATATATGGAAAATATCCCATTTAAAAAATAAATGTGAATAAATTGAATTCATGCAAGTATATGTTATTTGATTATAGAAAATTCTACAATGATATAAAATCTATCAAAGGAATAGAGGTACAAAAGACAACTTCAGAAGAACTGGTTTGCCAAATAAAAATACAAAATTATTTAAAAGGAATAAACTGTAAAATTACCAAAGTTCCTGAGTTCATTCCACATGTTTTTGCACATTTGCAAAGGTTGGAACGTATGGTCAGACAGGAGCAAAAGTCAGCGATAAAATTGGTTTGGGAAGGGAGTCCAGTATAGGGGGAAATATGATGAGTTTTAATTTTTTAAGGAAAAGAACTAGACTCAGAGATCCTATTATTTTTGGTTTGTCTCAGGGTGCAAAGTGCTTTTTCCCACCTGATGGTGGTATGCTAAGATTTATGGAAGTAGGGAAAAGTGGCAGTTTTGCCTCACTTCACAAACCACAAATGTTAACAGGGACCATCCTGGTGGTGGAGATT
>NW_012145840.1:0-1100 GCF_000956105.1 Propithecus coquereli
AAATCCATATAATTTTACCAACAGAAAAAAAACAATGTTAACATTAATGCAATTTCTTCCTATTTTTGAATCTTTGTGTGGATGTGTGTACACATGCATATTTTGTTGTCCAGTTTCTGACAAACTGACACAAGACTGCACACACCACACACACACACATACAGGCTTAATATTGTATTGTAAGATTTTTCCTATGAATATAAACGTTTTTTAAAAAATTATATTTATAGTGAATATACCATCTCTTTATTCAACCATTTTTAAAATTTGAATAACAAGCTGATAAATTTCTTTGTCACCTAAATCTTTGTTAAGGCTTTTGATTTATTTGTCAAGAATAATTTTTTTAAAAAAATCATTATTTTGGAATAGATAAACTTTTAAAACCTTTAATGCCATATTACAACATTTATTGGCAGAAAAGTTGGGCCAGTTTGCTCGCTCATCAAGAAGACTTTGGGATACGTGTTTATTGCACTCTCACTAACATTGAATGGTATTCTTTTTTCAATATTAGTTTTAAAATTTTATGCTAACGTATGTAAAAAGTGATATATTCCTTTTTAATTTGCTTTATAAATTGTTTTTGAGATGTTTTGAGATGTTCATTAGCCATTTGCATTTCTACTTTTATGACTTATGACACATATCCATTTTTCTATTGGTGTTTTAATTTTTTTATCTCATTGATTTCTTAAGAAATTTGTGTATATTGACATTTAGCCTTTGTCATGTTTGTTACGAACATATTACTATTTATATTACTTGACTTATAAGGTTGTTTTGAATTTTTGATATTCAAAAGTTTTAAAATTTATTTAGCAAAATTACTTTACCTTTGTTGTTTCATCAATTTCTACTATGAATAGGAAATGCTTAGACCTGATAATATGATGTGCATTTCTTCTACATTTAGATGGTTATGTTGTTTATATTTAAATCTATATCTTTCTGGAGTTCATTTTGGTGCCGGGTATGAATTAAGTTCTAGTTTTATTTTTCCAATTAGTAAACAAATTGCTGTTATTTGTCAATAATATTTCCCTTCTGTGTTTATTGAAATGCCACAGTTGGAAATTATTAAATTCAGACATGTTTGT
>NW_012145841.1:0-1788 GCF_000956105.1 Propithecus coquereli
TCACCTTTTATTTTCCTTTCCACTTTTTTACATTTTTGTGGCTTAAGGGTCCCTTGATGAATGTAATTAAAAACTTTGGTCCTTTCTTCAAGAAAATGTACATGCGCACACATTCTTTAAAATGCTATACACAGCTTTCAGGGACTTTATTTGCCAGGCTGATATTCATTTATGGATCTTTAATTAAAAAGAACTATTCATAAGTATTGTTAAATTGTTTAATCTGTTGAGTTGAGTTTGCAACGTAAAGTTTAGCTCAGCCCTTGGTCATTGCAAACTTTAGAATTGCGAACATTAACAGTTTTAGGATTCTTCTACTCCTTCAAGTACTCCTTCTACTCCTCCTCCACTACTACAAAAGACTTTCATAGCAGTTATTATAAAACTAAGTCACAGGAAGGTGGAGAAACTTTCCTAAAATCACACAGCAATCATTAGAGCTGGGATGCAAACCCTGGGCGGTCTAGTGCTAAAGGTGATAAGTATATATCAGAAGAAAAGTCATGGCAAGCTCCATTCTCAAGAACTTCCTTACTGCTGCCCCATTTTTTCATTTCCCTTACTTCAGGGCAGTGTTTCTCTGGGGAAGATTTTGCACCTCATGGGACATTTGGCAAGGCATGGACATATTTTACCTTGTCATAGATGCAGAGGTAATGCTACTGGTATCTAATGGGGAGAGGCCAGCAGTGATGCTAAATATCTTACAATGCAGAGAAGAGCTCCTGACAACAAGAAATTATCTAGGCCAAATATCCTTAGTATATTGGGACAGCAGTTGAGAAGCTACTTTAGAGAAACTGGCCGTGCCAATTTCAGAATGCTGCATTTGGCAGTAATACGGCAAAATAAAAATAAGATTGGAGGAAGCGTCTTTAAATTATTTGTTATGGGCTAAATTGTACTCCCTCCTCCAATTCATATGTTTTAGTTTGAACCCCCAGTGGCTCAGAATGTGACTGTATTTGGAAATAGGGTCTTTAAAGAGGTGATTAAATTAAAATGAGTCATTAGGGTGGGCCCTAATCCAATCTGACTGGTTTCCTGATAAGAAGAGGAAATTTGGATACACAGAGAGACACTGGGCATGCAAGTGCCTAGAGGGGGGACCCTGTGAAGCAGCAGCAAGAGAGCAGCCATCTGCAAGCCCAGGACTGAGGCCTGGAACAGATTCTTCCCTTATGGCACTCAGAGGAAACCAACCCTGCCAGTGCCCTGATTTTGGACTTCCAGCCTCCAGAACTGCAAGAAAATAAATTTTCAGTTATTTAAGCCACCTAGTCTGTGGTATTTTGTTATGGCAGCCCTAATAAACTAGTATTTTACCTAAGGTTATAAATTATTTTTGAGAACCTTTGGCACTCCTGAAGTATTCTTTTACATAATCTATCACTTTTCTAGTTAAAAGTGATTCACCTCTTCAGTAAACCTGCTGGCTCAACAGCATTTACTATGCAGCAGGTTGTTAGCTTAATTTCCATTTTGTTTGAAGCAAAATCCACTTTAGCTTCCCATTTCAGTCAGCTAGGGATTTCAAAAGTCTTTAAAACCTCTATCTAACTACCCTGCCCCAACGAACCTGCTCTGTGAACTGGTGGAGCTGGGGCGGGGTATTTTCTCCATATGCAAAAAAGATTCGTTGGTATTTAGATATTTTTTATTAAGCTGTTGTCTTTCAAAGTTTGACAAATCACTTACCTCAAAAGTTAAATGGGTCAAATGAAACCTCCTCAAAATGCAAACTGTTGACTTTGCTAATATGAAATGTAATGAAGCATCCTAAGCAAT
>NW_012145842.1:0-1183 GCF_000956105.1 Propithecus coquereli
GCGGGGCCTATTTATTTATTTTTTAAGGCTGGTCAAGTGAAGCAGTGGGAGTGGAGAAGGAACAAAGAAATATGTAACTGGTTGTGATCAATTAGTTGCAAACACCTAAAGAATTCACCCTCCCTAAACTTCCATCCAAACCTCCAATAAAACTCACCCCTCCCCCTTCCTAGGGGTGTATTATGCAAGTAGCTTTTGCCAGACCCCTAGGGAGATAAAGGAATGAAATACAAAAGGGAAACTCACTTTCCTTATCCCTCGGGATAAGGACAACGTTTATCCCTCCAGGTTGTTCCCTAGGGAGATAAAGGAATGGAATGCAAGAGGGGAACTTACTTTCCTTATCCCTCCCAGTAGTTTGAAAAGAATTCATTTACACATCCCAGAAAAACCCTCTACAAAACCCAAGCCTCTCCCCTTTTGTAATCAAGGAAAAAATCTGGCAAGTGGCATACGTTAACTGACCTGAGAAAAATTAACTGCGTCATTCAACTGATGGGGACTCCTCAATCCTTCAACTGGGTCTCCCTTCTCCAACTATGATCTCTAAAGATTGGCATTTGCTGATAGTGGACTCGAAAGACTGCTTTTTTACCATTCCATTACAGATTCAAGATAGAGAGAAGTCTGCTTTACTGTTCCTACTCTAAATAATCACAAGCCGACTCAAAGATATCAAGGGAAGGTGCTACCTCAGGGCATGCTTAACAGCCCCACCTTGTATCCGCATTTTGCGAACAATTGGGAAATAATTTTCCTCATAGTTATATTATTCATTATATGGATGATATTCTATTTGCCAGCCCCATACGACAAAATTTAGATCAATTGTATTCTGAAGCTAGACATTTATTGCCTCGATATGGTCTAATTATTGCAGAAGATAAAGTTCAACAAGAATATCCATTTTCTTACCTAGGGTCTCTTATAGACCGAAATAAAATAGTCCCTCAGAAAGTACAAATTAGAATAGACAAATTACATATTTTAAATGATTTTCAGAAGCTGTTGGGGAGATTTTTTTTTTTTTTTTTGGGACAGAGTCTCACTCTCTTGCCTGGGGCGAGTGCTGTGGCATTAGCCTAGCTCACAGCAACCTCAAACTCCTGGGCTCAAGCAATGCTACTGTCTCAGCCTCCCGAGTAGCTGGAACCACAGGCACGTGCCACCATGCCCGGCTAAT
>NW_012145843.1:0-5762 GCF_000956105.1 Propithecus coquereli
TTGCTACACTTTCTGCTATTTAAAGAAAAACTATCTTCTATTCGAAAACCAAACCTACAAATCAAAAAAGAGATGTTAGGCCCAAATTTTCAGAGATAAATCAATGAAATTTTTAAAAATATTCTTACGCAGTACTCTGAGGGTTTTCTTACAAGTTGATTTAAAAGTGAGAGAATTCAAGATACAGGTGCTTTGGGTTGCATTGTTTTTAATAAATTCCTCACTAAACTAATCAGTTTTGAAGTTTCTATGTGTTCTATGAGTGGAGGCACAAGGACAACTGTTACTGACAATTTAAAGTTAAAAAAAAATAGTCATCTCAACAAAGTTAAAAAGGTTTGACCAAGGATACACAGCTACAAAAGGCAGATGTTGGGACTGGAAATCAGATTTTCAGATTCTGATTTCGGTGTTTCTTCTACTCCTTTTACTATAAAATTCTCATTTTCTTGTATTTTATACTAAAGCTAAATAATAAGCTGATTACAAACAATTGCAATGGCTTGGTAATATTAGAGTACTAAGAAGATAAGGTTGAAAAGATGAGGAAAATCACAGCAGGAACAAGTTGTCATCATGCCCATTCCATCCACTTAATCAGGATGTCTTTGAGCCAAAGAGAAGAGGGACACTGTAAAAAGCTGATATGTAACATCCAAAATTCTAGAAACAGCTATTCTAGATTTAAAAACAAACAAACGAACAACAAAAAAAAAAACCACCTCTAACCATTCCCTTAGTAAAGGCATGCACTGGACTGTGGAGCTCAACAGAAGATCATGGGCTCTGTCACGGGTTCAAGTCCCAGCTGTGTCACTTATTTACTCATTGTGTGACTTTGGGCTAAGCCACTTATCTCAGCCTTGCTTTCCTCATCTAGACAATGGAGAAAAAGAAAGTAGCTATTCAGAGTTGCTGAGGATTAAATTCAGTAATATATGTAAATCATTTAGCAGAGTGCTAGGCACAAGGTAAACAGAATAATGATCTGTTGCTATGATTTTTGTCACAATAAGGAGCACAATAGTTCCAAGAGGTTCCTTTGTGGTAGCCTTCAATTCCAGAAACTGAAATCCTACATCTTTCCACTTCTTTGCCCTTAGATCAGATAGTAATCTCTCATATTTTATCCATGATGATGATAGAATCTAGAGAGTGAAATCTGACTTAATTTGCTGTGTAATCTAGAGTGAGTAATTTAATCTCTTTGAGTCTCATTCTTTATCTGTTAACTGAGAATATCAATAAGACCTCAGAGTTGTTTTGATGACTAAATAAAATAGATGGGTAAGAGATGGTATTTTTGCATAAAAGCCCCCATGGGCTCCAAAACTCTATACAACATAGATTATAATTATTCATCACTTCACCTGCATACATACGAGTGGCATTATTATCAGCAGAGTCTCCTTTTCCTCCTACTATTTTTCAAAGCTCATTTTCCTGATACCCATCTCCTCTTCCCAGGGCAATTCTTGGCTCCCTTATTTTAACTAAAACAGAGTAACAGATGATGAGTCTTTATTTGTTCATTGGACACAATAACACAGGATTCCGAAATGCCATGGTGATTCCTGCTCTATGCACTAACCAGACCATTTTAGCTACTAAGCAGCAGCACCAGTTCACAATCAGTGAACTTCCAAGGTTATAAGATCTATTTCTCATTTTTCATTGTAACTCTAGCACAGGGTCTAACATTAAGAATTAACTCTGAAAACAGTGGGGCGGGTTGGACTATGAAAGCCTTCTTGTGTCACGAGCAAGAATATGTCTTTAATGGGTGATGAAGAGGAACTCAATGCTTTTAAGCATAGGATTGACACAATCATATTTGTGTATTGGAAAAATCACTCTGGAAGTTGTGTAGAGGTTAGGAGGAAGCTTGGCAAGGAGGTATGACCTGCATAATCAACATTAATAAGGAAAGGGCAAATAGGCTGAGAATTCTGCCTAATGAGGAAGGCAAAGTATTTAAAATAATCTTTTAAATATGTTCATCGATACCCATAATAGTTGATTTAGTTATGTTCAATTATATAATTAACACCTAACAGTTATTGAAAATTAGTAAATATGAAGAAACAAAAGGAGAAAGTTAATTATCCACATCCCTTGTCTCAGAGACAAATACTATTTACATATTGAAGTATATTTAGATTTTTTCTTGTATGTGTGGTGTATGCACAGAGAGAGAGAAGGGGCAGGGAAGAAACTCAGATATGAAATAAATAAAAACACTAAAAAAATCAGGAAAAGCAGGATGCAGGAATGATGGTAGATATATGAGGAAGAATTCTTATAGGGGGTCAACAGACATAGTCCAGAGTGGATAAATCAAGAACCCCCAAAAGAACTAAAAGTGGATACTATGAGCAGTAGACCTGGGAGTACGAGTACAGCATGGAGTAGCAGATGTTACTTTTTTAAAAAAAATAGCTTCGGATATAATTCACAAGCCATACAATTTGCCCTTTTATAGTGTGTAAATCAATGACTTCTGGGATATTCATGCAATTGTGCATACATAACCACAATGCATTTTAGAACATTTTCATCACCTCAAAAAGAAATCCCACCCCCTTTAGCCATCATCTCCCTCCCAACCCTATGTAGCCTCTCATCTACATTCTGTTTATTCAGGAATTATGTATTCAAGGTATTTCATATAAATGGAATTATGCAACATGTGAGCCTTTGGAACTGGCCTTTTACTTAGCAAAATGTTTTCAAGGCTCATCAATATTGTAGCAATGAAATAGATATAATTATTTTTTCTACATTAAGAAAAAAGATTCATGTAAGATAGAGAAAGAGAGAGAGAGAGAGAAAATACAGAAGATATATAGATGTATCTTCTACTAATAGAATGTTTTCTGCTTTGGGTAACATGTTCAGAAAGACCTCTCACTCAGAGATCAGGTGTGTATATCCACTCATTCTTTTCAAAGATCTTGAGCCTTTTAATTCTATGGTAAATGTCAGCTTTATTTATGTGTGCATTTATACATTCAGCTAATGAAAACTTTTCAAATACCAACAAGAAAATTATTTGGGCAATACATTAAAGTCGACATGAGAAATAAGGACTTTCATGCAGAGCTTTGTCCTATTGATGGCATTCTTCTCTTTCACATTTATTCTCTCTCCCTGGATGACAACATCATCACTCACAGCTACTATATTCACACCAATGACCACCAAATCCAAATTTCTGGACAAACATAGAAAGGACTTCTCCCAGCCCATGAGAAGTGGAAGAGGGTCAAAGAGTCAGGGGAAAAGAATGGAGGGACAAAAGCACTGAAGGGGAAAAATGAATGTTGTGAATGTCATGCAGGCTCTGTCATTCAGCTCCGTTTCATTAATCTGTTTGCTCTGGCCAAGGTCAAAGTGATTCCAGCTTTAAGTTGCTGCTGCAAGAAACAAGGATACTGTCTAGAACCATAAAATAAAGAATTGCAGGGAGGACTGAGGAGAGAAAATATTCCTGGCTTCTCAAAATATGCATTGCTGGGGAAATCAGCAATCAGGGCTCTGATAACAACTAAAGAATTTACACCTACTTAACTGTCATAATTATAATTCATGAACCAAAAGACAGGGAAAATGTGTTCAAGATTCATTTCCCTCTGAGTATGTCTTAAATACCTACTTTTACATAAAGAGATTGCTACACTTTCTGCTATTTAAAGAAAAACTATCTTCTATTCGAAAACCAAACCTACAAATCAAAAAAGAGATGTTAGGCCCAAATTTTCAGAGATAAATCAATGAAATTTTTAAAAATATTCTTACGCAGTACTCTGAGGGTTTTCTTACAAGTTGATTTAAAAGTGAGAGAATTCAAGATACAGGTGCTTTGGGTTGCATTGTTTTTAATAAATTCCTCACTAAACTAATCAGTTTTGAAGTTTCTATGTGTTCTATGAGTGGAGGCACAAGGACAACTGTTACTGACAATTTAAAGTTAAAAAAAAATAGTCATCTCAACAAAGTTAAAAAGGTTTGACCAAGGATACACAGCTACAAAAGGCAGATGTTGGGACTGGAAATCAGATTTTCAGATTCTGATTTCGGTGTTTCTTCTACTCCTTTTACTATAAAATTCTCATTTTCTTGTATTTTATACTAAAGCTAAATAATAAGCTGATTACAAACAATTGCAATGGCTTGGTAATATTAGAGTACTAAGAAGATAAGGTTGAAAAGATGAGGAAAATCACAGCAGGAACAAGTTGTCATCATGCCCATTCCATCCACTTAATCAGGATGTCTTTGAGCCAAAGAGAAGAGGGACACTGTAAAAAGCTGATATGTAACATCCAAAATTCTAGAAACAGCTATTCTAGATTTAAAAACAAACAAACGAACAACAAAAAAAAAAACCACCTCTAACCATTCCCTTAGTAAAGGCATGCACTGGACTGTGGAGCTCAACAGAAGATCATGGGCTCTGTCACGGGTTCAAGTCCCAGCTGTGTCACTTATTTACTCATTGTGTGACTTTGGGCTAAGCCACTTATCTCAGCCTTGCTTTCCTCATCTAGACAATGGAGAAAAAGAAAGTAGCTATTCAGAGTTGCTGAGGATTAAATTCAGTAATATATGTAAATCATTTAGCAGAGTGCTAGGCACAAGGTAAACAGAATAATGATCTGTTGCTATGATTTTTGTCACAATAAGGAGCACAATAGTTCCAAGAGGTTCCTTTGTGGTAGCCTTCAATTCCAGAAACTGAAATCCTACATCTTTCCACTTCTTTGCCCTTAGATCAGATAGTAATCTCTCATATTTTATCCATGATGATGATAGAATCTAGAGAGTGAAATCTGACTTAATTTGCTGTGTAATCTAGAGTGAGTAATTTAATCTCTTTGAGTCTCATTCTTTATCTGTTAACTGAGAATATCAATAAGACCTCAGAGTTGTTTTGATGACTAAATAAAATAGATGGGTAAGAGATGGTATTTTTGCATAAAAGGCCCCATGGGCTCCAAAACTCTATACAACATAGATTATAATTATTCATCACTTCACCTGCATACATACGAGTGGCATTATTATCAGCAGAGTCTCCTTTTCCTCCTACTATTTTTCAAAGCTCATTTTCCTGATACCCATCTCCTCTTCCCAGGGCAATTCTTGGCTCCCTTATTTTAACTAAAACAGAGTAACAGATGATGAGTCTTTATTTGTTCATTGGACACAATAACACAGGATTCCGAAATGCCATGGTGATTCCTGCTCTATGCACTAACCAGACCATTTTAGCTACTAAGCAGCAGCACCAGTTCACAATCAGTGAACTTCCAAGGTTATAAGATCTATTTCTCATTTTTCATTGTAACTCTAGCACAGGGTCTAACATTAAGAATTAACTCTGAAAACAGTGGGGCGGGTTGGACTATGAAAGCCTTCTTGTGTCACGAGCAAGAATATGTCTTTAATGGGTGATGAAGAGGAACTCAATGCTTTTAAGCATAGGATTGACACAATCATATTTGTGTATTGGAAAAATCACTCTGGAAGTTGTGTAGAGGTTAGGAGGAAGCTTGGCAAGGAGGTATGACCTGCATAATCAACATTAATAAGGAAAGGGCAAATAGGCTGAGAATTCTGCCTAATGAGGAAGGCAAAGTATTTAAAATAATCTTTTAAATATGTTCATCGATACCCATAATAGTTGATTTAGTTATGTTCAATTATATAATTAACACCTAACAGTTATTGAAAATTAGTAAATATGAAGAAACAAAAGG
>NW_012145844.1:0-993 GCF_000956105.1 Propithecus coquereli
TTTTTGGCACCAGGGACTGGTTTCATGGAAGACATTATTATTAGGGTAATTCTCTTTATATTACCTAATATTTAGATTCAATAAAGTTTCAACCAAAATTGTAGGAATATTTTATACTCATTGAGAAGCTAATTCTTAAATTTGTGTTGAAGAGCGAAAGATATAGAATAACAAAAATGGTTTTGAAAAGAACAAAGTTGGAGGACTCATATAACCTCAGGTCAATAATTATTAGTAGTATAAAGCTATAGTAATCAATAAATTTAAAAGGATATATAGGGTTTGAATGTAGAGATGGACATATATAGATAGATCCATCAATGAATAAATAAATATGCCCATATATATACGCATATATGCAAGTTTACTGAATGAAGAAAAGATACTGTTTTCGGTATGACACTGGAACAATTGCCTATTCATGTGCAAAAAATGTTAGCTTTGATTCTTACCTAATACCATATACAAAAATTAATGCAAAGGACCATAGGCATAAATTTAAGTTCTTAATATTTAAAATATATAGAAACAAACAGGAAAATATTTGTAACAGCAAAACATTTCTTAGTTATGATAAAAGCACAAATAATAAAAGAAACAATTAGATAAAGTGAACTATCTAAAATTAAAAATGTATACTCTCAGTGACATTGTTTGAAAACACAAGCCACAGATTAGGAGACTATGTTTGTAAAACAAATATTTCATAGAAGATTTATATCCACCATCTCAAAAGAACTCTTAAAACTGAACATAAGAATGCAAACAACCTAATACAAACAAGACAAAAAATTGGTTGTGACAATTCAACAAAGACTACAAACAAATGGCTGATAAAGCACATGAAATCAATGCTTAAATGCATTAACTATCAGAAAAATGTAAATTAAATCCATAATCAGATATGAGTAAACACATATCAGAATAGCTAAGACATTATCAAGTGATGATATAAAGGTAGAACAACTGGAACTCTTACACACACTAATAGTG
>NW_012145845.1:0-344 GCF_000956105.1 Propithecus coquereli
CCGGCCATTGACTGAATCCCAGAAGCTGGAGGGATGTAGGGAAGAGAAGGGCGGATCTTGGATCTGAAGGGGCCAAGTAAGCATATCCAGCACCGTCCACCATTTTTGCACTTCAATATCTACTTGTGGTCTTTAACCAGATGAAAAAAAAAAAATACTTGTCTCCAACATACGGGACACAAAAATCCATCAACAACTTTGTTATCATTGACTCGTAATAATCCAGCTATACCACGAGCCCAAATCTAAACTGCTTGCCAGCAATGTTTTTCATATAAGTTAGTGAGGGATGGGGGAGGGTGGAAGAGATTTAAAATAAAAGAAACAGCCCCTTGACCATTCCG
>NW_012145845.1:11944-14385 GCF_000956105.1 Propithecus coquereli
AGCAAGCCAACAGGATAAAGTGAAAGCGAGTTTTACTCAGAAAATATAGAAAACCTACTCCACGGACACAGTAGAGGCTAGCTCTCCCTGCGGAGGAGAACTGGCCCCATGGTTCTTTAGTCCTTCTATTTAAGCAACAGCTTAATAATAGGCTAAACAAGGGAAGGAATATTCACGTTATTTCTTGGAAAGGGGGCGTGTTTTCCCAGAATTAGGGTGATGCCCTCCTTTTGACTAAATATGGTCAAACAGGAATGGCATGGAGTCAGGTGTATGATGGGAGTGGGAGATTTCCCTAGAAACATTTATGGTAATGAAATGTGTAATGAAGCTGCAAGGTCAAGAAGCAGTCAATTCCTCTGTCATCTTGGTTCCAACTGGTTGGAACTTGTCCTACCTCCATCTTGTTTTGATCAGGATAGCTTGAAACTTTGTTTCCAGACTTTCTGACTCAGTTAGGCAGTGTCCACACAATTAAGCAATGCCTGCAGCAGTGCCTCCCAGTTCCCTGCCTCTACATTGAGTTTAGCAGTGCAATGGAGTAGAGAACTTGGGAGATCCAGGCACAGTCTGAGGTTGGGCACTTGACTTTACCTCCACACCTTGGTACTTGTGTATTGGATTTGCCTTATGCACCAGTTCTTTCTGTAGCCTGGCCAGCTACTCCTTTTTCTGTTCTTCCTTCCTCCTGTTGCCTGGCCTCCTCCAACTGCTGGACTTGGTGTGCTTCACCCTCAGCCATTCTCTTCTCCAGCTCCTGCTGTTCCTTGGCTGTCTTCTCAGTAGGCAGCTGAAAAGGTTCCTGAACTAGAGAACCACAAGGGCCCTCAGCAACTGATTTTTGCTCTGTCTTGGGAACAAAGGGCTCCTGGGAGATGACAGCATTTGGACGAGCCTCAAAGCAATCTGCTTCTTTTTGCTGTTTCCATTCTTCCTCCAGCTGGTGCTTCTAACTCTGCACTTTCAAAGATCATCTTTTGTCAGTCTCCAAGTAGAAAGGCTCAATCTTGGTCCCATCCGTTACCTTCCTCTTTGGCAGGTTAATGGTGTCATAATGAGGCAAGGGAAGTGCCTTGAACTTGGGCACTTTCGCTTTCTGCAGTTCTTTTATTTTCTTCTCCTTCTGTAACTGACATTCTTTGTCTGGAAAATCAAAGGAAAATGGGCATATTTCCACAGTTCTTGCCTCTGGGATTTGGGGCTTAAAAGGTATCCCATGAAGTGGCACAGGTTGAGCTTTTATCATTTCCAGTTCATCCTCTTCCTCCTCTTCTTTGGCAGGCATTTGGATTCTGTTTTTCAATGCAAAGGCTGGTGACATGGGGACGGTGATTAGAAGAATCTTCTTTTCAGGAACACTCACAACATCTTCCAAGATCTTAGTAGGATAAGATCGGGAATGACATTCAAGGTGTTCATCCTCTGATTTCCCTTTGACTTTCACTGCTGGATTTTTTTCTCAGTTTCCAAATCTAAGCCCATTGGCAGAGGCAATGGTTTCACAGGCAGTTTCTTGAGCAAGATGGGCCCACCTTTAAGAATTCTAGGACCAAGATCCCATGCTTTGGATTTGTATTGTTGCAGTTTCTCAAGCTATTCAGCCTCCTGGTCTATTGTACTTTTGCAGGTTATGGGCCTTGCACATTGTTTGGTTTGCTGTAAAGGTCTCTGGAGATCTTGGCCACAGAAGATTTAGAGGGTAACAGACTAGTATCATCCTTCTTGCTCCTCAAATAATATCTGTTAGAGGTTTGTTTATGAAAGGCTTTGACTACTGTGTAAGGAACGCATATGTAGAAGCTGTTTTGTCAAATGTTTTTCCCCTTTCCTTGGGACAGGTTGAAAAGCTTAATAATGATACATCCCTTTGTAACTCGGGCAGAAGATGAAGGATGCATTTATTTATTTCACTAGCTAGGGCCACCAGTATTGTGCATATTACATGAGATGAATATGTATATTTTGCCTATTCCTGATATTTGAAAGAAGATATTCAGTAGTTTACCATTAACTATGAGAATTGCTATAGGCATTTCACAGATGCTCTTTATGAGATTAAGTAAATTCCCTTCTATTCTTCGTTAGTTAAGAGTTTTTTTCTTTTTTAAAATGAAACTGATGTTAAATTTTGTCAAATCATTTTTCTATCGTGATCACCATATGGTTTTTGAAATTAATAAGATTTGCCTTATGAATTAGAATTTAATTCATCTTGGTGAATGTTCCATGTGTACTTAAAACGAATGTGTAATCCAAAGTTAGGGATAGTGTTTTATAAATATAGTTTGCAACAAGTTAAAATCTTTTGAATCCCTATTGATTTTTTTGCCTACTTATATCCTTAGTTTAGGGGAAATGACTATCAAGGTCTCTATATATCATTGTGAATTTGATTATTTCTCCCTTTAGTTATGTCAATTTTTGTGTCATGTATTTTAAAG
>NW_012145845.1:19013-19260 GCF_000956105.1 Propithecus coquereli
ATTGACGGGCACTTGGGTTGTTTCCACATCCTTGCAATAGTGAATTGTGCTACCATAAACATTAGGGTGCAGATGTCTTTATCATAGAATGTTTTTTGATCTTTTGGGTATGCCTAATATTGCCATGCTGAATCGAATGGTATTTCTATTTTTAGCTCTTTGAGGAATCTCCAAATTCTTTTCCACAGAGGTTGCACTAATTTGCAGTCCTACCAACAGTGTAAGAGTATTCCTGTCTCTCCACATC
>NW_012145845.1:19310-19794 GCF_000956105.1 Propithecus coquereli
AGAATTTTAAGGTGATGTTTCTTTTCTTTCAACACTTTAAAAGATGTTGTTAAATTGCCATTTGGCTCCTCCTCCCTCCATATATATGATGTCTGATTTATCTGGTGGCTGCTTTTAGACTTTCATATTTGTTTTCAGAAGTTTGATTATGATGTACCTAGGTATGAATTTCTTTGTTTGTGTTTCCTTGCTTTTGGGATTTTTAAGGTGATGTTTCTTTTCTTTCAACACTTTAAAAGATGTTGTTAAATTGCCATCTGGCTCCTCCTCCCTCCATATGTATGATGTCTGATTTATCTGGTGGCTGCTTTTAGACTTTCATATTTGTTTTCAGAAGTTTGATTATGATGTACCTAGGTATGAATTTCTTTGTTCTTATTTTCTTTTGTGTTTCCTTGCTTTTGGGATTTGTAAGTTGAGTTTTTGGTCAAATTTTGCAAATTTTTGGCCATTAGTTTTTCAAATATTTTTCTGGTTAATTCTA
>NW_012145845.1:29011-30367 GCF_000956105.1 Propithecus coquereli
TCTCTTTCTCTTCTCATAAGACCACCGGCCCTATTGAATTAGGGCTCCATTCTATGTCTTCATTTAACCTTAATTACTTTCATAAAGGCCTTATCTCCAAGTACAGTCAAAATAGAAGTTAGATTTTCAATATGTGAATTTTGGGGGGCACAGTTCAGTCCATAACAGTTGGTACCAATATTATGAACAAAATGCAAATATATATTTCATTTTTGTGTGTGTATTTTTAAATTACTTCTGCATTCCTTGTGCCTGGTCAGCCAAATACCTAAAGGCTTGGCCATGCTCAGTTTTCTAAATTTGTCAGCATTCTATCAACCCACAAAGGAAGGTATGAATTCTTTTTCTTCAAAACCTCTTGGAGCAACAGGATGAGCATTCAGTGTGTTCCATTACTCACTGAGACTCACTATGATTTCTCATGTAACTAAATGGGGCAGAACAGATCTCCTTGTGATCTCTAGATGGTAGGAATGAATCAACTCATCCATTTCTGTTATTGGTGTATGAGAAAGTCTACTTGGGGTAAGAAGAAACTCTAACCCTTACATAATTCCTTTACCAAGTCCCTCCATTTGCTTTCCACTATGTCTCTGTAGTGGTAGGTAGTCTTAAGGCTTATTTGTACTTTACCCATACAGGTGGTGGTCACTGTGATAGACTCCCAACATCCATTCCACCCGTAGTGATTTGCCTAAGCCAATTATGATAAGTCTACCTCTTTTCTTGATTGGGTTAGGAACATTCATGTGACTCAACTCTGGGCTCTGGGATGTAAGAAGTCTGCTGGGAGGCTTCTGGGAATTATTCCATTACTGCCAAGAGAAGGCTGGAGACATAGATAGGTGCATGGAGTGTGGACTGTATGTGAGACTAGCAGCCACACTTTTGCCAGCTTAATTGCAAAACTAACACTGAGGGTGGCAAAACGGAATGATAGAATGAACCTTTTTCCCTGATAAAATTTTGACCCACTGAGTTAATTAATCTCATAGCCCACTCTACCTCTGAATCTCCTATTATGAATGACACAATAAATTTGAGGATTTCTGTTACTTGCAGCCAAATGTATTGAAATGATGCACTGATTGCTGATTCTGTCATGCATATATGGCAATATATTGGAAGGATTAAAAAATTTGTCTCTAGAACCAGAACATTATTCCTTTATCAAACTATAGCAGTCCTCCCACCTTATCCATGGAGGAAACATTCCAAGACCCTCAGTAGATGCCTGAAACCTCAGATAGTACTAAGCCCTGTATATATTATGTTTTTCCTATACATGCATCCCTATGATAAAGTTTAATTTATAAATTAGTCACAGTAAAAGATTAACAGTAAAAGATTATTTGG
>NW_012145845.1:40582-41295 GCF_000956105.1 Propithecus coquereli
AGAACATTTATTATGTTCTAGGCAGTGATCAAAAATATCTTAAATAATTTTTATTTGCATTAATCCTACAGGGATATTTCTTATTGCTATTTCTGCCTTACAAATGGGGAAACTGCATTTCAGAAGTTAGACAGAACTTTTTAAAGAAAGAATACACACAGATACAATAGTCCTTGCTATTATGTCTCATCCCTGTCGCTATATTTTTAACATTTTTTGATATATATGGCTTACATCAAGAAAATTGTTAAATATATTATATAATAAGATTTGTCTTTTTCTTAGGATGATTTATTGTATCATCTCCGTCTTCTGAGGTGTATTCTGCTGCAGAGAAAGCTTCCAATAATTTAAGTGACTTAATATTTTAAAATATTTTATTAAAAACTTCAGAAGATGGAGTAATGGATCAAAAGCTACGAAAAATTTTGGAATCTTGATTGGTATTTCCAAAACATATTATACGTTCACAACCAGATTTTAAGTATATGATGTTAGCCATTTCTATAACTTTAGACAAGACTAATAATTAAACTTTAAAAAATTCAGATTGATAAATAGATATTGGCACTTCATTGTGATTTCAATTTATATTGTAATTATTAGTGAAGTTGATCTTTATCTTCTTTCAACAATCAACAAATATTTTATATCTGCTTATCAATGGCATTTTCCCACATAAGGAGGCAGCACATGTAATAGAAAGAAAATGA
>NW_012145846.1:0-1133 GCF_000956105.1 Propithecus coquereli
AAAAAAAAAGTTCAGCTGCATATATGTTTAAAAAACACACTTAAAAGTATGGAAGAAAGCAAATAATGGGCCAGTTCCATTGGTCATTATTAGAATTACAACTGATTTCAAATGTTTCAAATTTATTTGGCTTTATGTCTGAAAAGGATATTCTCTTGAGAAGATTTCAGCTAAAGAGAAGGTCATAAAGCCATAAAGCAAAACAAAACAAAACAAAAAAACAAGAAATAATGGCACTATTTAAAAACATCTACATCCATAGGATACATAAAAATATTGTCATCATTGTCATTTATTCAACTAGTCTTTCATTCAACCAAGCTACACTGAGTACCTGCTAAGCACTTGGCTCAGTTCAAGACCTTAGAATTATAATGACAAATGATGTAAGGAAAATGGTGACCCTCCAAGGAATATTTTTACAGTGTAGTAAATTTAAGTCATGTTAGTCGAGAAGACCCAGGAAATACTCTAAACATGCTCTGATGATTATGCCTTTCCTTTTCTTCTTTCCTTAATACTTGAAGAGGTTCATGTGCAGGCACATTTAGCAAATGAGATCATGTTAATTGAGTCAGTAAAGAAGGTACCATGTAAAATTATTCTAGAAATCGGATTGCAGCACATGACTTAGGACCAAGAACTTAGTATTGCTTCTTTCCCCCATGTTCACAATCACAAGGCTACCATTTGCAATTTCCAAAAAATATAACATGGAGCTGATAAAGCCAGGCAAAAGGAGGTGGATTTTTTGGAAGTGCAGTGCCAACTTATCTGAACAGACCCCAACCTCAAGTCCTATAGTCTGAACAACCATATCAGTGTCTCTATCCTGGAGAAGGAAGGACTAAGAAAGGGAAGAGGGGAGGAGAGGAGGAGGCTCCAGGCTGAGGGTGTCTACCCACGACCCCTGGGGAGCCCATTGGAAGGGATCATATCTAGACTGAAAGGGAGAGCACAGATGATGTTGGTAAACACTATAGGCAGAAGTGATATATGAACTGAGTTCTGAGGGACAATTCATGAATTGATGAGGAGGGAATAACAGGCAGAAGGGGGCTTAATTTTCCATGCTTAAATCACAACATACAAGGTGTGTGTAATTAGAAATAAAGCAGGAAAGATAAGCTGAG
>NW_012145847.1:0-1048 GCF_000956105.1 Propithecus coquereli
TTTTCTAAACAGTATTGCTATTTGTCTACTATTTATTTTTTTGCCCCAAGTGGAATTTTTGGCATAGATGTGATATATTAATAACAATGGTCTCTTCTACACAACTATATAATGCTAACTGTTTAGAAATTCTCCTAGCTTACTGGAAGGAACTCTGAGCTGTTGGCAACAATTCTCCATGGCATTCTATGCATCTTGTGATAGTAGTTGTCCTGGACTATTTTTGCAAGAATATTTGTGTAGAAAATAGCCTTGGAAGGTGAAGATAGTATTTTCCTCTCAGCCAGAAGGAAGATTTGTCCAGGATAATAGAGATAATGTTTTCCTCTAAGGATAAAGTTTAGGAAGATTTGCTAGAAGTCCTGTATATAAGATTAAGATTTCCTAATCTCAGGGTTCTTCAGCTGTGACACAAACCCACTGTGTGTGCACAATCTACCTGGGCCCACCCCTGGTCATTGAACTCCCATGGGACTTCAGCGGTGTTCACTATGTCACATGAATTACTACAAACACAGTTGCTTAAAACAATGTGTATTTGTTATTTCCGCTTCTCCCAGGCCCAATTGAGAAAGATCTGTTTCCAAGTTCATTCAGGTTATCAAGAGTTACTTGTGGTTGTATGACTAATGACCTCACGTTGACATATTTGCTGCAGATAGTTCTAAAGGCCACCAGCTGCTCCCTGACAAGTGGAATCTCCAATATGACTGATGTTTTATCAAGCCCACAAAAAGGATCTCTAGCTCCAATGTTCTAAGACAGTCTTACTTAATGTAATATAATCCTAAGAGTGGCATCCTATCACCTTGCCATATGACGTAACCTAATTATAAAAAGACTATCTCATCACCTTTGCCATATTCTATTTCTTAGAAGCAAATCATAGACCCCACCAGCACTCAAGGGAAGGCGATTCCACAAATACATGAACGTCTGGACATGAAAATCATTGTGGGAAGACAGGGCCACCTTAGGGTCTGTCAGTCACAGTGTGCAATGGGAACTGATGTAAAAATATAAGTTCATTTTTCTTATTGTGCTGTGA
>NW_012145848.1:0-1035 GCF_000956105.1 Propithecus coquereli
ATTCTGATAATATGGCTGTGACTTTTGTACAATTGTTAAGAAAGAATTCCTGAAATAAAAGCGTTATAGAGCTCAAGCATGGTACCGTACGCCTGTAGTCCCAGCTACTCCAGAGGCTAAGGCGGGAGGATCACTTGAGGCCAGGAGCTTGGGGCTGCTGTGAGCTATGATCGTGCCTGTGAATAGTCACTGCACTCCAGCCTGGGAAACATAGTGAGAACCTGTATCTATAAAGAAAGTATAATGTAGTCAAGAATTTTAATAAGTCTAGGGTCTGGGCGCCGAGGCTCATGCCTATAATCCTAGCAGTCTGGGAGGCCAAGGTAGGAGGATCCTTGAACTCAGGAGTTCAAGACCAGCCTGAGCAAGAGCAAGACCGTGTTTCTACTAAAAATAGAAAAATTAGCTGGGCATGGTGGCACGCACCTGTAATCCCAGCTACTCGGGAGGCTGAGGCAGGAGGATTGCTTGAGCCCAGGAGTTTGAGGTTGCGGTGAGGTAGGCTGACGCCATGGCACTCTAGCCCAGGTGACAGAGCAAGACTCCATCTCGAAAAAAAAAAAAAAGCATTTTAGTAAGTCTAGAACAAAATCTTAAATAATTTTACAAAAACATTAGAGGTGGGGAAGAAATGTAAGGGGAGAAGTAAATTAATTATTGTTATATACAGAAAAATGTAAGTTTAAATATGTTTTTTTAAAAAATAGAGGAATTTCTAGTTGACTAGAAATAAGATCTAGAACTAGAGGGAAAAAAGGAACAAAATTTGATCAGTCACACAAAAGTCAGGAGGTGAAAATACAAGAAACAATAAAACATCATACATAGAAAACATGAAATAAGATGGTAGCATAAAACCTAAGATATTAGTGAAGACAATAAATGGGAATAGGTTAAATTTCCCTATTTAAAAAAGAAAGACTCTAAGAACTGAGTTTTTTAAACAAAATCTAGGTATTTATAGGAGACACAACTAAAACAAAATGACACAGAAATATTGAAAATAAAAGTGTACAGACACACCAGGCCAAAAGA
>NW_012145849.1:0-1413 GCF_000956105.1 Propithecus coquereli
CCTGGGAAGAAAGAAATCTATAGGAAAAAAACCGATTTCAAGGAAGTGGTCGATTTTTTAGTGCTCCAGGAATAGAAAGAGGAAAGGAAAAAAAGTAAAAAATTTAAAAAGCAAACAAAATTCCTTTTTAAAAAATATGTTACTTTCCAATCATAGTATTTTTATCCTTTAGTTACTTTAAGTTTAATTTTCTTTAACACACATTTAATCATGTTTTCTTTATTTTCTAATTATGAAAATATTAAATGCCCACACTAAATTCAAATATAAAAGCGTAGAGAGTAAAAGATAAAACATGCTCCCTTTCATTTCTTATTTTTCAACTTGAACTTTCAAAGTAACCACTGAAATTTGTTTGCCATATATATTTCCAGGCTGTTACATATGCACATCCATAAATGTGAATCATGTTTCTGCCTATTAGTCTATTAGTATATTACATGAAATTGGATGGATATTCACCAACTTTGGAGTGTATATTTGAAGACATCATTGATAGTACAAAGAGTAGCTTCAAATATGTTCCCTAAATCAAACATCCAAAGGGCAAATATTCAAAGTTCATGTATTTTAATTTGGGATTGAGCTGCTTCTCTTATAGGTACTGATCTACAGCATGAGCCAAGATAATCACAGCAAATGTTTATCTAATTAATGATGTTTAGATGTTTCCTGAGAAATAGTGGACACAATGGCCTTGTTTTATGTTTATTATAACCTAAGACATTGTACATATTGTCATGTAACATGGCATTTTTTCACGTTTTATCTATCATGAACAACTTTCCTTGTCAGTTTATACAGATTTACTCCATTCCTGTGGAGATAGGAAAACAGTCCTCCTATAGAGGATCATTAAGCCTCTCTCCTATTAACAGCCTTTTGGGTTGTTTCCATTTGTTTGCTATTGTAAATGATGCTTCATTCACCATCTTTGTATTAATACATTAATCTTTCCGCATTTTTGCATTTTGGTAGAGTAGATCAGCAGAGGTAGATTTTCTGAATAAAAAGGAAGGAAAGTTTAAAGTTTTGATAAGCACTGCCAAAGTACTATGTAAAAAGGCAACAGAGAATAAGAGCATCTATATTCCCACACTGTCGCCAAATCTGAATTGTGTCACTATTAAAATATTTTTTGTTCTAGTTAGAAAAAAAGTATCTAGTTTCAAGATGTATTTCTTTGTTAGTAGATTAAAAACAAAACATTCTGTGGTTTGTCTTTTCATTTCCATGATGGTGAAGCACTTTAAGCACGAAAGTGTTCAATTTTGAATCTAATTTATCTTTATCTTTTGTTGCTTATATTTTTGGTATTATATCTAAGATTTTTAATCAAAGATCAAAACTGTTTACTTCTACGTTTTCTTATAAGAATTTTGTGGTTTTTGTTGTTACATTTAGGTCTTTGAT
>NW_012145850.1:0-1250 GCF_000956105.1 Propithecus coquereli
CCTCCTGCCTCAGCCTCCCGAGTAGCTGAGACTACAGGCATGTGCCACCATGCCTGGCTAATTTTTTCTATATATTTTTAGTTGTCCAGCTAATTTCTTTTTATTTTTAGTAGAGATGGGATCTCACTCTTGCTCAGGCTGGTCTCGAACTCCTGAGCTCAAACAATCCACCTGCCTCGTCCTCCCGGAGTCCTAGGATTACAGGCATGAGCCACCACGCCTGGCCTACAGTTTGGATTAATATCAACTTAACTTCAATAGTATGTGCTATGGTTTGCACATGGTTTGTTTGTCCCCACCAAAACTCATGTTAAAGTTTGATTCCCAATGTGGCAATGTTGTGAGGTGGGGCCTAGTGGGAGATGTTTGGATCATGGGAGTGGATCCTTCGTGAATGGCTTGGTGCCATTCTTGTAGTGTGAACTCTTGCTCCAGCAATACTGGATTAGTTTTCATGGGAATGGATTAGTTCCCACAAGAGTGGGTTGTTATAAAGCCAGCATGCCCTTTGTACATATCTGCTTCCCCTTTGACCTTCTACCATGTTCAGCATAAAAACCCAGAGGCCAAGCAGATGTTGGAGCCATGCTTCTTGAACTTCCCAGCCTGAAGAACCATGAGCTAAAGAAACTTCTTTTATTTATAAATTACCCAGCCTCAGGTATTCTGTTATAGCAGCACAAACTAGACTAAGACAGTATACAAATACTTTGTTCCTGCACAGCTCCATTCTCACACCTCTCCTTTGTGTTGTTATTGTCACACAAATTACATCTTTATACATCGTGCACTTATCAAAGTAGATTTATAATTATTGCTTTATGTAGCTGTCTTTTAAATCATATAGGAGAAAAAAAGAGTTATAAGGAAAATACATTTGTACTTTTATACTTACTTATGTTGTTACTCTTACTAGTGGTCTTTATTTCTTCATGTGGATTCATATTACTGTCTAGCGTTTTTTTCATTTCAGCCTTAAGGATTCCCTTTAGTATTTCTTATGGGAAAGGTTTAGTATTTCTTATACCAATGAATTCTCTCAGTGTTTGTTTATCTGTGAATGTCTTAATTTCCTTTTCAATTTTGATGAATAGTTCTGACAGATATAGAATTCTTGATTGACATTTTCCTTTAAGCACTTTGAATATGTCATCCCATTGCCTGTGGCATCCATGATTTCTGATCAGAAGTCAGCTGTTGGCTGGGTGTGGTGGTTCACGCCTGTAATCCTAGCACTCTGGGAGGCCGAG
>NW_012145851.1:0-8300 GCF_000956105.1 Propithecus coquereli
AAGTTTCTGTTCATTTCGCTTGCCCATTTGTTGATGGGGTTGTTTGATTTTTTCTTGTTGATTTTTTTGAGTTCTAGATAGATTCTGGTTATCAGCCCTGCAAGGGTAGAATTCCCTCAAGCTTGGGAAACAGTAAATGTAATACTCAGCTCAGAAAATGGGACCAAGGATGATGGTGGTCACTACAAACAGTTGAAATGAAATCTTAGAATGCTGGTTTCTGTTGTCTTGAGGGGATGTCTTCAGGCAAAAGTCACTCCCTGATAGGTGATAAATGAGTCAGACTTTCACCCAGTCTAATTTTAGTCTTCTCTGATTCCTGGTGGACAGACTTTAAAACTGATGGAGGAAATTTATGGTGAGTGTTTGCCTCTTACAATTCCAGCACTTTCTACTGTGTAAATATTTCTTGAATGCCTTCTCTATACCATAGTCTGCACATACTCTACCTAGAGAGACTTTTTCATTCTACAAATATCTGTGGAATAGCAATTCTGGGCCAAACACACAGTTAGGGATTATGTCATATATTGTTTACAATCCTCCCAATAAACCTGAAGGTCAGACCTTATTATTTTAGTTGTTTAGATGAATAATATGAAGCTCAGAGATGTTAACTCATTTAAGGACACCCAGCTGGTAAATGATAAAGCTGGGTCAATCTGGGTGGAGTGGACTCAAAAGTCCACATTCTTGCTATTCTTTTCTATGATGGATAAGCCAATAAACTAGAGGTATGAGAAGACATTTTAGGAGTTTAGGGCAAAAAAGATCCCTATCACAATGGGGATAAAAAGCAGAGGATGTAAGATCAAAGAAATTTTCTGGAAGAAATGTGTTTATGGTAAACTTCAGAGAACAATGAGACTTAAACAAGAAAGGGAAACAAGATTCTGCAGAGGTGGTATGAGCAGAGGCACAGGGTCCCAAAAAGCTTAAGACATGGATGTCACTATACAAAGTCTAGTTACCGGACAGAAGATTGGAACATGAGGTAAGAAGCACGTTAATAAAACAAGTACCGAAATAATAGGGAATCAAATAACTTACATGATAGTGAGAAGGGAAACGGTGGGAGATATTCAACAGATGTGGGGAGAAAAAAGACTTGAAAATAGTTGGCAACAAATCACGTGCATGAACAAGGGGAAAGAAATGGTTATGAGTAATGGGGATTTAAGGCTAGAATAATGGTGCTATCACTGATAGAAAAAAAAAAAACCAGGAAGAAAAAGGAAAACAAGATGATGAATTTAATGTGAGACAAAGTAAATCTGAGGCCAATGAAACAACCAAAGAAGATATCCAAAGTGAACTCATTTGAAAAGTCAAAATAAGAGAAAGGTATAGTGTTCTAAGCCTGCAATTAAGTTAGACTATTACAGGTGAGAGCAAAGAGAGTCAAAGATGAAAATGGAGGAAGAAGAGTAACTAGGAAAGAATGATGGGGAAAGAAGTATTCAGAGAAGTGAAAAGAAAACCAGAAAAACATAATATAAGTCACACGAAAGCCTGTTTCAAAAAGGATGTGATGGTATTAAAGCACCAAAAGCTACAGAAAACTCAAGAAAAATGAAAATTGAGAAGATAGGGGTTGGCTCCATTCAACAGCCTTGGAGGTGGCTGGTACATACTTTGGGAGAATCATTTCAAGAATGAACCGATGGGGAGGAAGAAGCCACAATGGAAGTGGGTTTTGTCCCCACAAGGAGGTGATAACAGCAGGAGATGTCATCTCTTTATTCAAAGAATTTTATAGGAAAGGAAGAAGATAACCCTGTTTACAATATTCAAGTCAAGAAAAGTGGTTTTTTGTTTGTTTGTTTGTTTAAATGAGAAGACAGATTTGTTTGATGAGAAGGTAAAAGATTTAGCTTGGAAGGGGAGATTGAAAGGGACCAGTAAGAAGGGGATCAGCTTTTCTCATCAAGCTGGAGAAAGGAGTAGAAGAGGTGGAAGTGATGACGAAGGCGGAGGAGTTGATCCTGAGGGACACTGGAGATGATTCCTTCCTTCAGGTGGGAAAGAAGGAGAAGGGAATGAATGAAGATACAGAAAAAAAAAATGTAGTAGACAGGAGGAAGGAAATTCAAAGTCCCATTATACAGCCTCATTTCTCTCAGTTCACAAAGAAACTAAGTATCCACAGAGTAGACCTAGCGGCAGGTAGAGTCAGCAGTGGAGGCTTCATTAGGAAGTGAAAACCCGCAGGCATGGAATTCAAACAGACATGAAATATAAGCTTTATTGAGCTCTACATAAGTCAACCATTTTAGCCTCAAAGTTATCATATAAAAAACAAGTATAAAACATACAATGCTACCTACTAGTTTGAGATTTGAATAGATGGAATTATATAAAACACTGAGCATTATGGTTGCTATAATAAGTACTCTTCCCCCACCGACACTTCCTTGAGCAGAGCAGGAAATATTGGGATTATATGCAGCGAAGGGTGTAGTTAGCAATGGATTGGAAATGAGCCACAGGACCACAGAAGGGGTAAGGCCCCAGCTGAGAAGCAACAGAGTGGATGTGTGGTGGGACAAACGTGGCTGGTCTGTCATCCCAGGCTGACAGTCTTGGGGGAGAGTTGGGAGCAGTGTTTCCCCAAGGTTGAGGACTAAGTGACTAACAAAGAAAGAAGAGAAAGGAGCAACAGAGGAAGAGGAAGGAGCACATTCAAGACCGTTGTTGATATGACCGACCATGGAATCCAAGATGGATGAGGGAGCAGGAGGAGAAAAAATAAAACTCAAGAGGCCTGGAGAATTAGGGATGGATTGGAAGTTGAGGAAGCATGCCAGGGAACAGAGCAACACCAGACACCAAGGACTGAGAGAAGGCAAAGAATATGATCAGTGGAGGTGAGAGAGCACACGAGATCAAAGATGGCGAGGTTGCGGGCAGAGAGGAGTGTGGAGTCCAGAATCTCAGGGATGCTGAGGTGCAGGTGATGGCAAAGTCCAGGACGGCAGCTGAAATGGAGAGAGAGGAAGACAAGAATTGGTACATCGGGATGTCGTAAATCCAGAAACGATGTCAAAGAATGAGAGGCGAGGAGAAGATGACCAGGGTCCTGCCCCTGGGAGAAAGCCCTGGGTCATCTTAGTGGTAGCAGCGAGGGTGGGAAGGGAGACAGCCATGAGTCCCGTAGACGCGGGCAGAGGTGGGATTGGCTGTGTCTCTGCAGGACAGAGAAGTAGCCCTAAAGAGCAAGGGATGCCCCAACTCCTCCTCCACACTCCATGGGTGGCAGGGAGAGGATGCCTAAAGGAGTAGCCTCCCCCTTTAGAGGTTAGGAGGAGATGGTATCTCAAAGGAAAGCCAGGCTTCACTTTTATAGAAAGAAAGTAAATGAAAGCATCAAGTAAGAGGCTGAGAAGGAGGGAAGTTTATTCAAAATTGCACAGAAAGACAAGCAGACTTACTTCTGAGAAATGTGGGAGAATTAGAGAGTCGTCAAGCTGACAACTAAGTTGTTTTTGACTAATTTCTTTGTGAGGCCTCGAGTAAGTTACTTAACTTACCTGTGCCTCTGGAAAGTGGGGATAATAAACTGACCTCATATTGTTTTGAAGGTGAAATAAGTTTAAAAAGAAAGCCCTTAAAATAGGGGCTGGCACAGAGGCAGTGCTTGGTACATTACAGTTAGGAGTAACATTGTGATGAGGTATTTGCATAAATCATCCTCATCTCTTCTCTCTACTGCACTCTCCATCTCAATTGTGTCACTTTGTGTCCTCTGGAAATGCTCTTTGGATTGCTTCCTACATTCCCCTTGGCATCACCAAGGCCCAACACCCTTATCTTGTGGACTGCATTCCTGTCCAGCTGGTTTCCCTACTTTAATTTCTCTCCCCCTCTCCTGCTTCCAACCCCTTTTTTACCCAGTTGCCAGGTTCAACCTTGCCTAAGGACACACACTGGGTCTCTGCTTCCCACAAGCTCAAGTCCATCATCTTCTTTGTGGATCCAAGGCCCTTCAAGGCCTGGTTTCAATTTCACTGTCTGCTTGTATTTTGCAACTCTCAGTGCATGCTTTCAGTTTAGCCACACCCCAGGACTCCTCTGTGCCCTGTGGGTTCCAGCTTCATGCCTTTCCAGGAATGAATTCTACCTCTTGTTTCAGATCATCTCCACTGCCCACCTCCTCTACTCTGCCCATCCCTGACTATGCCAGCCAACAGATTTTAACATCAACCCTTTTCTAATGCATATGATACACATTTCCTAGACAGCAGTAATCTCTTTTAGGGTCAATATTGTGTCTTAATTTTTCTTCTTTTTTTTTATCCCCCACAGTATGTATGCCAGTGTTAAATCTATAGTTGTCAATCAATAGTTGTCAGCAATTGGCTTTATAACTTTGGCTCCTAAATATCTTCTAAATTCTAGAGAACTTAATGAAAATGTATGTACTAGATAGAAATACGTTTCAAAAATCACTCCCCCCATTCTTGGAGGCCTTTCAAAGTGGTGGAAATTCCATTTTTATGGGTTCATCCTTTGGGTCTTGGATATTTTTCCATCTTCTAGTACTTCTAAAAAGGTAGAAAAATATTCCCAAGGGGGAACAATGTCTTAGCCCATTACCCGTAAAAGACAATGTCTTATCCCATACTTTTCATAGAAGTTGAGATGGCTGACAGGGAGGGAAACTAGGGCAGATGGTTGACAGCATGGCCTTTTGTAACGAGAGATCTACCTGAGGAAAAAGGATGCAAGAAAAGCAGGAGATGGGTAATGGAAAAAATAAAATAAAATAAAAGGAGGCATACAGAAGGCAAAGTGTGTGGAATTCACCTTATTGACACAAAGATGGCACCTCAATGGCCAGGCAACCTTTTGAGGTTTCCCTGGTCTGTGACTGTACAGCCACTGAGCTTCTTTCTTTGTGTCTGCAGTTTGTCTTCTTTTAGAGCCAAGCTATTTTCATAGATTATTCCATGATACATCCTAAGTAATTTAAAGCAATGCGCAAATCACTAGTCAACTGTGAAATCATCAGAGCACTCAGAGTGGAACAACACTAGGATATTGGTTTCATTTGTAGTTAACATGCCAACAAGGCTAAACACCAATTTCTTCTCACTGATTTAAATCAATAGCTTCTTCATCTCTCTCTCTCTCCTTTTAATTGAATGGAAGTATGGGGGAAATATCCTCTTAACATGTGCGATAGTTCCACAGCATAAGTACTTTCTAAAGGGGTCCTGAATCTAATTTCATAAGTTGATGTGGATTCTGCATTTAATTATGTTCAGATATTGGTCATTAGTCCTTCCTCAAATTCAATGCAGTGGCAGATATATTCATTACATATAAAAGACGTTTATAGTCTTAAGGGAGAAAAACATAAAATTTGCCATCTAAAGAGTAAAGGTCTATCCAAAGAGTAAAAAAGAAAGAAACTGGTTTCTGCTTTATCATATACAGCCACCTAACTGGCATCAGAGTAGATGTTTGGAAATCAGATTGCCATTTCTGGACATTTCTTAAATAGTAGCATAAGATCTTAACATCACAGAAACCTCTAATACCACAGCAAGAACCTCTAACAAATTAGAATGCATTCTGCTGTTCTCAGAGGATATCTTCTCATTTCCCACTGTATACCCAGGAAGAAATAGAGTGTCTGGTACTTGGTAGGAGAAAATAAATATTTGTGGAATGAATGAACAAAGCTCCACATCCCACGTTTTTTGCCATGCCTACACCAATTCAAATCAATAAATACTTGATTTATTCTTCTGCTGCAAAATTCATTAACTACATGACTGCACATTCTTAAACAACCATACCATGGCCAATTCCCTTCACAATAAAATTTAAAGGAAAAAAGATTTGGAATAACAGAGCATACTAATTAATCTTTCTGAACCCCAGTTTCCTCATCTGTAAAATGGGGATAACAATGTTTCCCCTGGACAGGAGGTAAAGGTAAATTGAGACAGATAATGTATGCAGTGTACCTGTCTTAGTTTAGCTCTGCCAGAAGCCAACCTTGAGGCAAGGATTTGAGTTCGAGTAATTTGGAGGGTAAGCCAAATAAATTTATCTGAAGGACAAACCAGTTACTACTGTGGGAGTTGGGGCTAAATCCCACTGGGGAACTTTGGGAAATGGTGTAGAACATACACTTCAGAGTTACCTTGTCTGAGGAGGAAAAGAGGTGGATATTTATCCACCAAAGCCCATCACTCATGGATCTATGGTGGCTGCTATGTGGTGTGGGGTATGTTAATTCTTTGGCATTCTGGCCTTCCCTGGTCTTCAGCAGAGCTCGTTCCAGGAGCCAGAAAAATGCCTTCAGAGAGAGACACGCATTCTGGTGGGTGGCTGTCAGGCTGGTGCATGGACATGGCAAGTGCAGAGAAGAGGGCTATCAACATCTGCTGCACTGCCTAACTTTATTCTCGGCACCCAGTACATTTTCAATAAATAGCTGCAAATTATTATTACATCCATAAAGATTTGCTGGGCCTCTAAGAAATGCTCCGCCTTAGAAGTAAAATTTAATTTCAATTTTTATAGTCTCCAGGGAGACCTTAAAGAGTCTTTAAGAGCTTTTCTAGTCTAGCCATGAAATATATTCATTTATAGGACAAAATAGCAGCCCTCCCAAAAATAATTTGGGAGGGCTGCTTACAGAGAAACAAATGTTCAACAATGAGTTTAAATAAATAAAATTCACTTTGTATTTCTAATGCTATTTCTTCTGTCTTCTTAGTATCTTCCCAAGCCCTTGTTTTAATGGTTTTCACAGTAAGCATGTCAGAGAGAAAATCATCTCGGAATTGTCATGACCTAGAAGTCACGCAGAAGGAAGGGACAACAAAGAACAATGAACACATTGGTACCAATAATATGCCCATGGGCCAAAACACATTGCGAGGAGTTTAACAATTTTGGACATTTTATTAAATTCTGATCCAATTTATAAGTATGCCAGAGCTGACTTGTAAGACCCTAGGTGAATCACGCCATCCTGTATTCTTTTGCAACCTTTGCCCCACACCAATATCTGTGTTCAGGTAGACTTGTCAACACAGTACTTCAATGAATGAGTAAATTAATTAATTAAATCGAATGAATCAATATATCCTCAGGTCTTAAACAATGTGGAAGGCTGCCTAATCAGTGTATTATAATAATTCCAGGAAATAAGCTAAATAGATGAAAGCATTCATGGTTATAAAATGAATGAACAAATGAATGAACAAATGAAGGGGAGAATAAGCACACAAAGGCAAAGACCTGTGCAGAATTCTCAGCCTTCACTCTTTCTAAAGAAAAAAAGTCTCAGTTCAAATTTAAAGTAGCCCCTCCCCATCACCTCTACCCCATCCATAATAGTCATTCTCTATCATTTAATTATGTTTTATTTCCTTTAGAGTACATAGAAGTTAATGAAATTATGGCACTTACTTGTCTATTTTTCCTTCATTAGGGTGAAAACTTAAAGAGGGCCATGTGTTACTTATTCCTCACTGTGTCCATGGTGCCTGGGACCCTGTCTGACACATGGTATAGGCTCAGTGTTTCTGGATGGTATGAACAAAAGGCATGACCATGGGAGACACCTTCACAGGGTACAAAAGACAAGAAACACCAAAGGGAGTGTGGGCATATGGAAGTACTGTGGGTACAGTCGTGGAGAACAATCTTCATGCGAGGTCTTTGGAGGTTGATGAAATGACCATAACTCTTGTTGAGCACCAGCCCGACATCTACCCCTTCTTCCCAGCCCACAAATATGTCACATTTTCTCATGCCTCACCAGCTAAGAGAAGAATTTAAGATCATCACCCTGCCTGGCTCTGCACTATGGACAGCCCTGACCAGGATCTCCCCTCAAGGAGCCCAAGAAATGTACATTCATCTGTTCTTAAAGTTATGTGAACAAAATTCTGCCTTTTCTGTGAAACCCATCCCAGGATTGCCAAGCACTTAGCTCACAGCCTGGGCCAGAAACTTGCTGAAGCCAGGACACCTGAAAGCTCTTAACACAACCAGAAATAAGACCCAAACACTGCTCTCCACCTTAGCAGACTCCCCTTCAGGAATATGTTTTGAGTGACTAAATGTCAGTTTTTCATTTTCTTGTTAAAAGTCAAAAACTATTCCAAAGATATGATGCATCTTGGCAATAAAAACAAACAAAAAATTGAAACGTAATGCATTTATACTTCAAATATCCCATAAAAAAAGGTCCCATTCTTCTTACGAGGGGACTTCATTCTAAGGTATTTAAAAATATCTATAATTTAATATAAATGTGGCAAATCTAATTCATC
>NW_012145852.1:0-1641 GCF_000956105.1 Propithecus coquereli
AATGAGACTTACCCTCAGGGCTGGCCCCCTGTAGTGAATGAATGAGTCAAAGACTCCTGGCTTTAACATCTCCGGACAGAAGTTTTTGTGACCTGGTTGGGGAGAGGGCCTGGAGAGGCAGCTGCCACGATCCCTGGCATTTTACCCCAACCGTTCATTCACGAAAGGCCAAGGCGGACAAGAGAGAGAGCATTGAGGGGGTGAGAAAGACGCTGCTCGCCACCCATGAAACTCTTTCTTCTCCTAGGTTCGGACGACACTCCCATGACGAAATCTCCATCCTCTCGCCTCTCTCCCAGTGCTGCATGTAAGTTCTCATGCAACAGGTGACAAGGGCAAGTAACAGCTGTGACCTTCATCCTGCTTGCAACCAAGTTCTGAAGGTCTTAATTTTGACTGGTCTAGGACTTGGGTGCGTAGAATGACATGAATTATCTCATCTCTAAACAGTCGTGCACTGCCTAATGACATTTTGGTCCACGGACTGGGTAAACAATGGTCCCATAAGGATTACGATACCATCTTTTTACTGAACTCTTCCTGTTTATCCATGTTTGCACACACACATGCTCACCGCTGTGCTACAGTTGCCTTCAGTATTCAGCACAGTCCCAAGCCGTACGGGTTTTAGCCCAGGAGCAACAGGCTACCCCCCGTAGCCTAGGTGCAGCGTAGGCTATGCCACCTAGGCAAGCCTTGCGCAAGCACACTCTGTGATGTTCAGACAATGACGAAATCCCCTGACTGACACATTCCCTGAACGTACCCTGACGTTAAGCAGCACATGACCGTACTACAACTATCAAATTTTCCCCGACAACGCTGCAATCTTTTCAATTCAACATAGGATGAATTAGGATCCAATGTTTCAAACCTTTCAATTGCCAACTTTAATTGTTAACCCACTCAGATAATCACCTACTTTTGAGGAGCCTGATGGTCTTTGATATTACTAATCAGACCTCTGCTTTGCCCAGCACTCATATAAGCTCACAAATATTACTACGTGATCACCATCTTCACAAAATCCTGACTAAAGTCCCATAAGCCTGTGTCAGATCGGAAGAAAGCACTAAGGCCACTGCCTGGCCACCATTCCTCTAGAGAACGTCTAACCTACTTCCATACTTCTCTGGTGTTTTAGCCAGGCTTGTAAAATTGTCCACCTGCTCAGCTGCAGTATCCAGAGCTAATTATAAATATGTGATTCACACCTAGCAAAACCATCTCCTTTGTTTCCAGCTGGAAAACTCACAGCTGAGCAAAACATTCTTCAACTTCTTAGGTTAATTTAAACATGCTTCCTGTCCTGCCTCCCTTCCATGCCTCCTGAGCAGGACGGGTTAAGCAAAAGTCAGACAACTAAGCTGCTTACACATCTGATTCCTGCATAAAAAGAAATCGAAACCCTGAAGTCAAGATTGGTCCCATCCCATTTTCATCGCTCTGATTTTAGAATCTGACACAGAGAAACATTGTAAAGTTAGCAAGAAACAATTTGGAGGCTGGCAGTATCGAGGGCTTTTGAGATGGCAGACAGCGTCATCATTTCACCTACTAGAAAGTTCTCCCATTAGCTTTAAATCTCCTTGAAAAATCCTAAGCGTCACTTTGGTTCTGATTCCCTTGGCAACGTCAGAG
>NW_012145853.1:0-1868 GCF_000956105.1 Propithecus coquereli
TTTATGTAATTTTTAACAATTTGAAACAAGTGTCAAGCTTTCAGAAAAGTTGCAAGGACAATAGGAAGAGATTTTCTTTTCTTTTCTGAAAAGTTGCCAACGTGACGTCCTATCATCCCGAATATTCTAATGTGTACTTACTGCAAATAAGGGAAAACTGCTCCATAACCACGACACAACCATCAAAATTAGGACATTAACATTGACACATTCCTTTGATCAAATGCTCAGACCCCATTCACGTTTCCCCAGCTGTCCCACGGACATCCTTTACATAGTAAGAATTTGGCGCAGAATCACATGCTGCTTTCAGTTGTCGTACCCCTTTAGTCTCCTTCAGTCTAGAAAAGATCTTCAGTCTTTCCTTGACTTCCTGATCTTAACAGTTTTGAAGATTACAGACAGCTGTGCTTGGCAGTGCCTCCAATTTGGGTTTGCCTGATACTCCTCCTGACCAGGTTCAGGTGATACGTGTAGTGGCAGGACTGTCACAGAAGGGACACCGCGCTCCTCTCATTGCATTCTGTGAGGCGGTGCGAGATTCCAGTTTGTGCTGTTACTGATGACCTTAATTCTGATTACTTAATCTGCCAGGTTTTTCTGCTATAAAGTTATTTGTCTTCCCCTTTGTAATTATTTTATAAAAGGAAGTATTTTGAGATGGTGTAAATATATGATTCCTTATTAATCTGTCAACTTATTTATCTATTTACATCAAGATAGAGTCATGGTTTCCAATATTATTCAATGGGTTACAATCTGTTACTATCATTATTTATTTTAATGTTTAATTTGTCCCAAATAGAGCTAGAAGGTGTTGCTTCAAGCTGACTTGTGTCTTTTTTGACATTCCCTTATCATTCTTTGAGCACTTTGCTCTCTGGCAAAATAAAATGGTCTAGAATCATCTTATACATTTCCTATGCTGGAATCAGCCACTTCTACAAAACAAGGAGTCTGGGTTTCTTGCAGTAAATCATGAGACTTAAAAGGCGAGTACTGAGCACCAGGGGTGCTCATTGCTTTGAGCGTATCACTGCTACCAGACACTCTCACTGGAAGACCTATGGAATACGTGCCCACATGTGCACACTCACGCCCTGTGATTTCTATGTATCTCAATATATCTTGACATATATTAAAAACGATGAATTCATACCAATACCTTCAATTTCAATCTAACACCACAGAAACCTTCTGGTTTTCTTCATTTCCAGTGAGAACCTCTCAGTGAGAAACTGGCTCCTATTACATTATAGTTAATACATTGAAGTATTCGATCAATCCCCCATATGTAACCAATCTCCACACCAAGCCACCCCCTTCCTGTGCACGGACACCCTCCCGACTCTGTTCAGGGTTAGGTGTCCTATTCCGCCTCACTGTTGCTCCGCGACCACCCCCCACGCTGCCTACCTGTCTCCACTTCACCCACTGGCTTTAGGATTAAATTATTTGGGGAGTGAAAGGAAAGGAAGGGGAAAGGAAATGGAAGGAAAACTACTGTTAAAACCTTTAAGTATTTTTAGTATTAGAAAAAAGTCTAAAATTTGATCTTTCAGAAAGGATGAATTTATATTATGTACATACACAAACAGAGACACACACAGACACATGCAAAGTTTTTATTTTGCTGCTTTCATTGCTTATCAAAAAAAAAAAAAAAACCCTGAAATTGGACAGCTGAAGTAAAGTACGATTCCATCATGGGCATGAACAACCAGCAAATTGGAAAGGTTACGGTTGTGCTAAAAAGGCAAAGAGTCGAGCTGAAATTACTGGGGTGTGTTGATGATTTTTGGGAAGACTAACATGATATCTCACTTATCAGTCATTCTTTGGAACAAAAAAAGTATATATTTAATTTG
>NW_012145854.1:0-1474 GCF_000956105.1 Propithecus coquereli
GCAGGTCACGGCTGAAAAAGTTTAAAAGTCTCCCTCACCCCGCCCCCGTCATAAGGCAATTCACCTTGAAATTACTTGCTCAATAGAGCATTGTCTGTTTTCACATTAAAGTGTGCGTTACACGTTTTTTTATTCGAATGTGTTATTTTCTGTCAGGGTTTATCTTAAGGGATGAGTTGCGTGCCACGCAGTGATACAGTGAGGCCGATAGTTGTTAGAAGCCAACTGCATGACTCTTGCTCACACCTTTTCTCTTGGTACCACTCGGGGCTTACTGAGACCCCTAAGTCCCCAGGCTTTTTCCTCTTAGAAGGACCTCTTGATAGATTAGAAAATGAGATTTGTATATGTGACATTTCCTACATGTACATAAGAGGGAGCCACAAGACATGTCTTTAAATAAAAGGACAGTGTCCACCCTTTTAGCTGCCAAATAGGACTTTGGTCTCCTCCTCCTGGAGCTCAGACCTTAAAATAACTTTTGTGTTTCTCATTTGTTTCAGGGTTCTGCCAGTGTTTTATCTGTAAGAGAATAGTCTGTTTAAAATATTTCCAAATGAAAGCCATCGAGTACCATTTGTGTTAGAAGCCCTGTATCTGAAACCCAGGCAGAACTGGCTGGTTAAATGACACACGTCCTTCATTCCTCCCGAGCTGCTTCACGCAGGACCCAGGGAATGGGAGTAAGTGGGGCATGAGGAAGCAGTTTCGGGGTCCTGACTCATAAGCTCGTCATTCAGCAGTCATCACCTCCCACTCAAGCCCAGGTCTGTCGAACCCGCCCCCCCCCACTGCTTCAGGCCTTGCCAGTCTCCCTCACCTGGCTCTGCCTGCTTTCCTGACCTAACTTTCTAATACAACTAATACAGAGAAAACTAAACTAATCACCAAAACCAGCTTGCTTTTTGTTTAGATACAGCCCATTTGAAACTCCCTGAACAACTTAAACTACCTCATTTCTGCCTCTGCTCCTTGGCACTTTCTGTCCCCAGCTGCTTCTGGTCTAATAGTAACCCAGCATTTGCAGCCCGGTTGTTGCCCACCCACCCCACAAGACCCCGGGGGCCTCCAGAGTGACTGTGATGCAGTGCACTTCTGTGGAGCACGGCCCATGCTCCAAGCGCAGTGCTCAGACATGGCAGCGAAGAAGACAGGCTTCTTGTCTTCATCCTCTCTCCCTCCTGCCAAGCCAGGTTACAGAATTATTAGGCACATGTCTATTGAGCATCAACTATGCTGCAGATCTTGTTTTAGGTGCTGGGACTTTATGGATCTGGTGATGATGATCTAAAAGTGAATTACGAATTACTCCTTACTTATATTCTAACATCGTTTTAAGCTGTTCAGCAAAGAGGAGTTCTATAGAGACAAAATAAAAGAGTAATAAAGTGGTTTTTCTCATGGTAATCCTTTGATTTCTGCCACTGTTTAGACAAGTGATACAGCTTAGATTTTATTTCCAAATATTCTTTAT
>NW_012145855.1:0-3029 GCF_000956105.1 Propithecus coquereli
TATGTCAGCTCTTTTATTCCTAATGTTGTATACTTTTGCATTCTCTTTTCTATTTAATCAGAGGAGCTTATTTTATTGGACTTTACAAAGAACTTTTGTATTTGTCTTTGTTTGGAATGTTATTAATTTAAGCTTTTATCTTTATAAATTTTATCTTCCTAATTTTTTATTGTTTTTTCCTATTTTCTTAAGATAAAAACTAAATTCTTTCTAAAAATGTCTCTTAGCAATGTCATTTAAAGTTACAAATTTTAATCTGAGTTTAGCTTTCACAGTACCCCATTAGCTTTGGTATGAAGTTTTCTTTTTCATTACTTTTAGACAGTTAATAACTTCCCTTTTAATTTCTTCTTGGGCAAAAGGATTATATTTTTAAATTTCTAAATGGTTAAGATTTTCATGGTCAACTTTTTATTAAATAGTTCTAATTTTATTTAATTATGAGAAAATTTAGCCTACAAAACCAGAGAGCTTTAAGAAACTAAGATTTTCTTTATGGAGCCAATAAAACCCCTTTTAATAAAAAAAAAAAAAAAACTGGCCTACCACCTGGCTTAAAGAGTTCCCAATCTTACAGGTAAGTAAAGAATGTCACCTTCTGGCAGGCTCAGGAACTTCAGAACATTTGGGGAACCATGAGAAAAGAATTCACCCAAATCTATAGGTAATACAGGCAAAGTCTGATGGCAAGACCTTTGATTTGCATCCTAGCCTTGAAACGCTTTTAAAAGCCCAATCTGAGATTCCTTATGAAAAGTTCTAGTAAGGCAAACTCAAAAGGAGCCTTTATGGTTAGTCACTATTCTTGCTTCATTTATATAAACAGTCAAACCAAATTTAATGAGACTAGACTTATTTTGCAAACAAATTAGTCTTACTTTGATTATATTTGATAGAAATGGGGGTGACTGTAGAAAGAAAAATTATGTTTCAATGGGAAACTATAGCACACTGTCATGAGTATTAAATTCTAGTCCTTTTCATTATTTTTAAAGTTTTGTTATCTACTTATAAACTGTACTGGATTCTGAACTTTTCTAGTTTCCTCCAATATTTGGCTATAACTCTTTAACATTTCCAATTTTTCTCCCACCTTTCTGACTTGGAATCACTAAAAATTAAAACTGCCCTTTTCCTGAAGCCCCATAAGCGGAAGCTGGATGACTTGATTTAATCTTCAGAGAAATCCACACAACAGCTCATGTATTGACAACCTTTATGCATGTTGTTGTGTGGGCCACTCAGAAAGTTCACTGAACCATCTAATGATATCACCAAAGACACTCAAACTACAAACCAGGAAAATCTGTCAGAATGACTCTGCCTTCCCTCACTCTATCTAAAGATGTTTTGAGCTCAACCTCTAGAAATCTTCTCAACTGACTGCCCTTTGGACTTAAAAACTGAGTTTATGGTTTGTTCTAACCATTAACCTTTGTTTTTCTTTTGTTTCCACAGAAATACCTCTTATTAAAAACCTGATCACTTGTACCATATAGAGGCCTAACTTTGGTGGGAGACTACCTGCAACACTACCTCCTGAAATGAGACACAAGTGTTTAAAGGGACTGACCTATTTCTAGGACTAAGAGACTGGTTCAATAGAATGTGGGACAATCCACCAACTCAGCTTCTGGACTGTGAAGCTTCTTGGGGAAGTTTCAGATGAGGAAATGATGGGGTTCAGGACATGCTACTCCCAAAATATGGCACCTACACATAATGAATGTTTTAGGCTGAAGGAATTTGAGAAAATAACAGATGCAGAAAGGTCTCTCTGACATTTCCCTACCCTTCTCCTCTGAAGTAGGTCACAAAACCTAGGAAGGATTTTCTGACCTTTCCCCAAAAGAAGTCAAAAGAACCCCTAGCGAGAGGTGCCTTCCCTATACCTGAAGGAAAGAAACATTCTTATATCTGAAAACAAAGGGTTACATCTGAACAAATAGGCCTTGCTAAGTTTCCCCTAAATTTATCACCATAGGTAATAAACATCTAGAAAAGGGCAGATCATGCCCTCTTTGTCCTATCACACTTCTCTATGATGATCTATTCTTCATCAAACCTGACATAAAAATATACAGGTTTAACTGTTTCTTCAGGTCTTCATTTCCCTATGAAGGCTCCTGTGTTATGTAAAACTTAAATATATTTGTATGCTTTTCTTTTGCTAAAAAATAGGTCTTATGGCTTTAACTACTATGTATATATTGACAACTCAGAAAACCTTTATCTTCAGCCCTAATATCCAGACTCATACGTCCACCTACCTCTTTGATGTCTAATACATATCTCAAACACAACATGTCAAAACAAAACTCTTGATTCAACTTATCTACTCAAACTATTTCTCCTCCAATCTTTCTCCTCATATGTGACACCACCATCCGCATAGCAGCTCAAGCCAAAAATTTAAACACCATCCCTTGATTCCCTCTTTTTGTTCTTACTTATAATAGTTTGTGCTATCAACTCTACCTCCAAAATGTATCCCAGATTCATCTACTTTTCATTACACCACCTCCAGTACTATCATCCCAGACAGGGTGTTTCATATAGCATACACCAATAGAAAAGAAGCATTCTGTATAGGTAGTAGATTTTTAAATTTTATTTCTGGATTTTATTTGTGAATCTTTTATTTAGAATTCTGAAAAATATAATGAATAAGTGAGATTAATCAGCAGTTTCCTTTCTTTGGTCTGTCTTCATCAGCTTTGGTATTAGAGTTATATCATTTTCTATACTGAATTGAAGATCTTCTCTTTTTCTATGGCCTGAAATTACCTATTCTTTAAGGGTTAGATAGCTCAATTGTGAACCCATGATACATTGGTAAATATTCAATTATTCCTCAAAGACTTGTGTGGTAATTGATCTATGCATCTTCCTGTTTCTTCTTGGATAGCTTTTAGTAATTTACAGTTTGCTTGGAAATCATCGATTTCCTCTAGATTTTCAAATATGATGTTCCCAAACAGTTGCACAGAGTATTTCACTTATAATTATTTTAATTTCTCCTACATATG
>NW_012145856.1:0-1853 GCF_000956105.1 Propithecus coquereli
GTGATTTGCAGTGAAGGGACTATGCAAATATTTGCAAATTAGACTTTGTTAAATAATGTTTTTCACTGAAACCATTTTCCATCAACTACTATACACATATACATACTCATATATAGTGCTATAAATAAATTATACGTATTTTAAAAATTGTTTTCTCGCACACACTGCATTGTGAAGGACACCATCCCACTGTAATTCTGAACCTGACAAATTGTAATACTTATATGAATTGTATCAGTAAATTGTTGAAAAATTCAGTATTGATTTTCAGAGGTGCTTGAACACTGATCACAGTTTTGTAACAAATAGGTTTATATCACAGCACTTTCCACAATATTAGATATAAAAGGGGTGAATAGCTCACACCCAGGGGGACCAACAAGTCACATGGACCATCCCACTACCCAGAAAGAATCAAAGACTATAGTTATACGACTCATTTTGCAGGTAAATAAAAGATGCTACAGAGCTCTGGGCTTTTCATGAACAATGTCCATTGCATTATTTTTGCTATCATAAGGTGCTCATTGTTAAGTGGTATATGTCTCATGAAATGTACCCTGTTTTCCTGATCCCCAGCACAGGAACCCTAAAAGTGGGCATAGGGGTGAGGGAAACAGCTGGTGCAGGTTGGACTCCCGGGTCAGCAGCACAAGGGTCATGCGTTGACCCGAAGCCCCATGTGAGGGCACCAATGCGGGTGACACTGGGCAGTGTCCCCAGCCCTCAGGCCCTGTCTGTAAGTGAGGCTGCTGTCCTGGATCGGTTCCTTTGAGTCAGGGTAAAGGCAGACAGGTGCACTCAGGATAGAATCACAGCATCCTAAACTGGGTTCTGCCAGCACCACTGCTAAGACCTAACTTGTCCAGCTGATAGTGGTGAGTCTTTCTGGAGACCAGAGACTGGGTTAGCACAATGATTACTCTGGCATCTAAGTTCAGAAATAGAACACAAACGCTGGAGACATTTTTGTGAAATTATGAATGTTATGAAATGCTTTTTCCTACACTATCAAAAGTTTTGAAGACATTTTTATCCTTTCTTCACTCCTGATCCTTCTCTTTCCTTCACAGTGTGCACAGCCCCCCACTCCAGCTAATATCTAGTCTGTTCTGATTGTAAGTTCCTGTTAGGCTGTGTGTGCCATTCAAATTCAGCTTTAGTACTCCAAAAACCTGAAATTGCTAGAACAGCATTATATAAAGTATTCAAATATCCATGTAATTTGCAAAAATATGCATTACGGAATTATATGTAGAAATGAAAACGTGAATGTTTTAGATAAACAGGCTGAGATCCCTTTCTATGCATGGAATCAAAAGTAGAAATTTTAAAGGGAAATATATTTGTGTACATAGGGAATTTTTAAAAATCAACTCCCATCTGCTATGTAATCTTATGTATTTCAGTCATTTCTGCTATCTCTCCGAACTATTCCCCAGGTTCATCATGCCCCCCTCACCACCATACTGACAATCACCAGTGAGACTAAGGAACAACTTTGCTCACCATTAAATCCCTCATTGTCTTATTTGATTTGCATTATTGACAACCATATAGAGAACACCAATGATACAAAAAATTAATGATCACATTACAAAGAGGAAAGTTAAATGCCAATATCTCTTATAAACACAGATGCAAAAATCCTTTAAAAATGTAAATTCTCTTTGCCTTTCTTTCTCTCATAATCTGTCATGATCAAGTGAAATATATTCTAGAAATGCAAGATTATTTTAACATTGGATGATTGATTCATATAATTCATCATATTGGAAGAATTTTTTTAAAACTGTGTAATTATCTCAATAGTAGCTGAAAATTGTTTGAAAAAAATCAACAGCTATTTATAA
>NW_012145856.1:1903-3801 GCF_000956105.1 Propithecus coquereli
ATGATGCTGCGAACTATTACTGTCAGCAGGGTAAGGAGTCTCCTCCCACGGTGCTGTGGGGCTAAACAGAAACCTGCACAGGCAGCTGCTCTCTGAGCTCAGCGCCCTCAGATGTGTCTCCTCACCCAGCACCTCAACGTGGTGTCCTCGGAAAGAGGAAATCCTTAAATGGCATGTTGCGTGTGTGTGTCGCACAAAACCAGCTTCATGATTTAATAATTTCCTTACTATGTCCAGGACCTCCCAGGAATTTTCTATGTCTCAATGCATTTTTCTTAGACGTCAAAGTCCCTTGCCCTCTTAAGAGTTTTAAACTTGCAGGAAATTCTTTTCCACATATTTGAAAGAGAAAGTGCCCTGAACCACAAAGATGTTTTTCAAACACAGGCTGATCTTCTCACCTTAATTTTTATTTTTTTACCACTCCTTTTCGTTTGAGCTCACACAAAAGCCTCTGTGCTTGTTTGGAAACTAAGAATTGTGAGGCAGTTATCTCTGTTCCTTTGGCTCAGATTCCTCTGTGTGTCCCTCCCAAAAGCCGGGGCCTTAGTTCTAGAGAGATGTACTTGTCCTTCTCTCCTCATGCAGTGCTCATGTCCTTCCATATTCCCTGCCAAGGTCTTCTCTCATCTTCTCTTCTCTTTTTCTTTCTCTAATTGCTCTGGCAGTGCAGGCAGAGTGGACTCCAGAAGCCTGAGTGTGCGCAGCCAGGATCACAGAGGTTTAGTTCCTCCTCCTGCATCCCCACCTGGGTCCCCCTTGGGCTTCTGCACCCCCCAGAGGAGCAGGAAACGCTGACAAAATGGTCCTGGGTTACGCTTCACACAGGCAGGAGCACATCGCTTTCCAAGCTGACAACCCTGTCTCACCTCACATGAAATTTTATTGTCGTATTAGATTCCTGTTGCTCCACAACAAGTTAACACAAACTCAGTGACTAACACACATTTACCTTCCCACAGTTTGTCTGAGTCAGGAGTCTGGGCACGGGTTAGCTCCGTCCTCTCCTCTGGGTTCGCAGGCTGCAAAGTATAGTCCAGGCTGTGTTCTCGCCTGGAGGCTTGAATAATTTGTTTTTCAAGGTCACTAAGGGTGTTGGTGGATTATTTTCTTTGAGACTGTGTGACTGAGGATCCCAGATTTTTGCTGGTTGTGGGCTGAGGCCACCCTAAATTCCTAGAGGCCACTGGAAGCTCCCTGCCTCGTGGGCTGCTTAGTAATCAAAGCAGCGAGGAGACTCTCTCCACAGCAGGGTGGGCTCAGTTTCTCTTTTATGGGCTTTGAGGTGATTAAGTCAGGTCCACTCAGGATAAACTGCCTTTTGATTAACTCAAAATCAACTGATTTGAGTTCTTAATTACATCTGCCAAACCCCTCCACCTTTATGATATTGTTCTTGGCTAGAAGCAAGTCACAGGTTCTGCCCACGCTCAGTTTGAGGGAATTACATGGGGAATGAGTACCAGAGGGTAGGTATCACAGGGCCACTCCAGGGTCTGTCTGCCACAACTGTCACACTACATGGGTTATTTGCTTCTTTTCATTTTTCTCCTTCCCAAATGGCCCCTGTGCCAAGGATGTTACATATGGAAGCTTCCCTAGACAGTAGTTTCGATCAGCATCAGAAAAATAGATCCTTCGGGATGGTATCTTCATCTCAGCTCCTCATGTTTCTCTTGTTGCTTCTTAAAAGAAGAAATGGCCAAGGTTTCCCTCCATCTAGGGTCAAATTTGAAACAAATCAATAAACATATATCACAAACACAGGCCTGGAGGAATAGGGAGCTGGTGGATTTGTTCATCGTGGTACAGAGACACAATAAGCCGTCTCACTCCTGGAAGAATGGCTAGGTGATTTGCAGTGAAGGGACTATGCAAATATTTGCAAATTAGACTTT
>NW_012145856.1:16381-18875 GCF_000956105.1 Propithecus coquereli
AAAAAAAAAATTAGTAACGAATGTTTTATCAAATATCTTTATATCATCTGTGAATATAATTGAACATGTTTTCTTCCGTAACCCGTTATCATGCACAATGACATCAATGAACCATCTGGGCTCACTGGACCCACGGAGGTCATCAGGACCATGGTTGAACACACTTGACAACTACCTGTATGGGGCACAGAGTGATCATAAATCACCTTCAACCCCAAGTAGCAGACTTTGTGAAGTCTTAGTCAAACCTTATTTTGGGGCAGGAGCTCTGTTTTTACCGTTTTTGTTCTTAGATAAAAGGGCTGATTAGAGGGGAATGGCACACAGATCTGTATCTCCTCGGGTATTATAAATTCCAGAATTTAAGGTGATCTCCTCCATCTCTACACACTCCTTCACAGTGTAATTTCAGGTGAAATTTGACAAGTGGAGCAAGGAAGTTAAACCAAAAAGTCACCAGGTAATAGTATATGCCAAGGGTATCAGAGGAAACTCTTTAACCTTGGGATTACATAGTTGAATTACATAAAAGAAGGATGAGGATCTAACAAAAAAGAAGATACATTCTAGTGGTCATTTTAACAAGGACAAACAAGATGAAAAGGATGAAAGGCAAATTTTGGGAGCGTAAGCAGGGGCTGACGTTTAAAGGTCTGTACCCAGTTGACGTGCTCTCAGATCCCTGCTTCCCCTACCATGGGAGTGAGGACTGAGGAGGAGCTGGGAGCACTCGGTGGGTCAGTGGCCGTGCGGAGCATGAGCATGCTCAGAGGGAAAGGAGCCGTTTTCTTTAATGCTGTAACTATGAATCTAGGCTGGATCCATCTTGGTCTTTGGTTTTGTTTTTCTTGGAGGTGGAAATGATGAATGTGACAAAAGATGGGGACTTGGCCATGTGAATTTACCTCTGCTTTAAAGTGAGATCATTGTCAACAGCTGGGCACTGTGAGAAGGCCAGATAGCCTCTGACATATCAAGTGTGTCTGGCACAGCAAGGGGGCAACAGAAACTCCAGAAACAACAGAAAAAGAAAATGAGATGCATGTGCATGGAGAAGCCTCACAAAGACCAAAGGGCCACCTACTTCCACATGCTGAACATTTTCAGAAGCAGCTGAGGCAAACACACTGAGAGCATTTGGAGGTTTTTGTAACAGGATATATCACTGTGAGAGGTAAATTATCATCTTGTTGACAGAAATAATATGCAGCATCCTCAGATTCCACATTATTAATTGTCAGGGCAAAATCTGTTCCATACTCGCTGCCACTGAACCGAGATGGGACTCCAGAAACGAGAGTAGAAGTGTATTTAATAATGAATTTAGGAGATGCTCCTGGTTTCTGTTAATACCAGTGAATATCATCATCAACGTCTTGGCTGGCTTTGCAAGTAATGGTGACTTTGTCTCCTGGAGCCACTGATACAAATACTGGAGTCTGTGTGAGTGTCGTTTCTGCCCTAGCATCTGTTTATGGAGGAAAATAAGAAAGATATATCAAATGCATATTTGGAGAGAATAAGGAAAATAAATTTCTTGTAAAAATGTAATATTCTGTGGAGATTCGCAGGACTTACTGCCACAGAGAAGAGGAAATGTTTCTCTTACCAGAGATCCAGAGGAGAAGGAAGCTGAGGAGCTGAGCCTGGAACCCCATAGCCTTGGCCTGGACCTGCAAGGGGTTGTCAGTTTCCTGACCAGTTTGATAGCATATATTATATGGCCTCAGAGATGTTAGAAGGTTATTTAAGGGAGAAATATGCAAATTATAGGGTACATGGTAGAGAGGTGTGGAGGCAGTGTTTAAATGGCAGAGTGCAAAACTTCACACATGAGCTGTGCACAGTTTTATCTTCCCAACTGTGCTTGTACTCAAAAGGTTATGATTAATGAAACTTCCTGGGCAATTATTATTTTTACTTTCCTTTGCTTTTCTGCAACCAGACTCTTATTATTCATAGTGCTCATTGTTACGTGTTTTGTGGTTCTGATCCTCAGTAATCTGCCAGTGATAGACTTCATGGCAATATTCCTGACATCACCAACCACAACCCCTCTTTAAGCCCCACATGCAGTCTGTTACTCCTCATGGAACCCAAGGTCTGAGAGGCAGCACTATAACACTGCATACTTGGTTCCCTGATTACTCAGCTCTATTCCTCTTTGATATTAACATACATATTAGTTCTACTGAACTGTAATTTCTTAACACCTTGAGAGTTGTTTGCATGTTTTATAAGTTTTATTTTATTTTAACTACAGTAAATTATTGGCTTTCCAATGGAACTGGATAGAGCTAAAATGATTTTCTTTCTATAGCAAAAATCTACATTTTTTTTAAACTACATGAAGACTTTGAAAATAGAAATCTGAAAATTATAGCTGCACATTAGGGTAAAAGAGATGAAGAGTAAGAAATTAGATAAGTATAGTCATTTTCAATGAAAAGTAACATAATGCTCTTGTTTTTCCTTAATAATTAAATTTACCTTA
>NW_012145856.1:18925-20967 GCF_000956105.1 Propithecus coquereli
GTTGTGGAGATATTCTTATGTTTATATTCATCGAGCTGCACACTTTATATTCACTTCATATACAATATATACACTTTACTACATTTAGCTATATCTAGAATTTTTAAATTAATTAATTAGTAGAAATTATGGAGTCAAAGTATTAGAGTACGAATATCAGAGTATCTGTGAGCTTATTCTTTTCTTACAAACACTAGTACCTTGAGCAACCTAAATTCTGACAACCTCTAATTTCTGATCTACGGATAATTATTGTGAGATTAATTCCACTAGGTTCTATGCCTTTAGTACAATGTTCAACACATATTAAGTCTTCAAGACTTCAGTAAATGGCAATAGACAGAGTAGCAATAGTTGCTGCTATTGCATTATTTCCTTGGACATGAGATTCTTTTTTCTTTTTTTTTAACCTCGTTCTCTGCCTTTAAAAACATCTTTTCTCAAAGAAGGAATTCAAAGACCGTGCTCTGGACAAAGTCCTTTGCAAGCCTAATCTAGAGATTTCCTTTTTAAAAATAATTGAGGGTCTGGGTGTTTTTATTGTTGCAACAGCAAGCTTCGTAGGGACTAAAATCCCTTTCGGGTCTTTTCCCATAAGGTCTGTAGCCCTTCCTGAAAATAGACCTTGTACTTCTGAACACACCACAGGGGAGAGCGCAGCTGCACAACCACATAACCCCACTGCACAGCTAGCCTGGGAGAAAGGTTTATGCTAAGAGCTGAAACACCGTGGGAGGGACTGTGTAGTCCTGCTGGCAGTAATAAGTGGCGGCATCATCAGCCTGTACATTTGTGATTGTGAGAATGAATTCTGTCCCAGACTGCAGCCCAGTGAACCGAGATGAGACACCAGAGTACGGGTTATCAGCATCATAGATGAGAAGCTTAGGAGCCTGACCTGGTTTCTGCTGATACCAATTTAAATAATCACTAATGCTCTGATTGGCCCTACAATTGATAGAGACACTGTCTCTCAGAGATGCAAAGAGGAGGTCTGGAAACTGGATCAGCGCGGCGTTCCCTGTGGTGGCTGAGAAGAAAGCAAAGGATATAGTTCCAGTTGTTAACTAGATCCCACTCTATTTTCCACCAGAATATTCCAGCAACCCTGTTCCCCTAACCTGAGAGCACTTGGGTCTCTAAGGAGAGAGCATGGGTCAGAGATCCACAGAGACTCTGGGAGGATCTCACAGCTAGAAGAGAGAATTCCCATCATCTCAGAGGTATTCCCTGCACTCCCCTCCTCACCTGGGCACCAGAGAAGCAGAAGGCAGCAGAGGTGAGTCAGGACACCCATGTCCAATGTAGGCCAGCCTGAGTCTCTTTCTTCCCAGGAACCACAGAACAGCCTATTCAGGAGGATTCTGAAGAGCAGATAATATGGGCTCTGGGGAAAACATGCAAATAGCGAAGGGCTGGGCGGATCTGGCCTAGCAGCCACAGAGCAGGTGTCCCTTCAGGTTCAGTTCCTTCTGGTGTCCACATAAGATGTGGGTGTCACATTCAGTCCCAGAGGAGTATCTCTCTGGTGTTTATAAGATAAAACCATCTCTAATTGCTCTGGTCCTTATTAGTCCCCAGGGTCTAAAAGTTTGTGTTTAGCATAGGGAATCCTCCTTCAAAGAATGGGGAAACACAAAAAAGTTTAGCTGACCCCCCTAAGATTTAGACTTCAATTTCAACATATAATTGCCCCTCTAGAATCGCACACAATACCATGTTCTAGAGATGAGTATGAAGTATTAGTTCTGTGTTGATATGTTAATAGTATTATAATAGATATTGTTAGCCACTGGGGAACAAAAAGGGAGGAAATGTCTTTGGAACAAATCTGTACTATGCCGCCTTGGGCTCTGTGCATAGAGGAGGCTCGGAGCTTACTGGAGCACTGTATTTTGTATATTAACTTTGTTTCATATTCTATATTAACTTTTTAATCATTTATCTCATTAACTTTCTCTCACTGCATTGTCATACCTGGGGATAAATATGTCTTCTTTTTGCCTGGCACACTTGCAGTCTTCTCATTAATAGACCCACCA
>NW_012145856.1:21017-22555 GCF_000956105.1 Propithecus coquereli
AAAAAAAAACCCACACATACACAACTACTAGATTTCTAGCAGAGGCAATAGAATGGGGCATAGGTTGAGCTTTTTGTTTTTTTCTGTTTACTTTTTCAGTAAATGGTGAAAAGCAATTAGATATGACATTGAAAATAAAATTAAAAATTGAAATAAAATCCTTGACCCACCTCATAACAGTAAAAAATATGTATTTGAGGTATATTATAAACTGCATATGACAGTTAAAATGATGATACTTCTAGAAGAAAGCATAGCACAATATCTTTAGATCCTAAAAGCAGGCAAAGATTTATTAAACAAGACACATATAAGACACACAAGACAATCACAGGAAGAAAAAAATGATAGATTAGACTAGATTATAATTAAGAAAAGGCACCTTCCCTAAAACAAGATATGCAAATGGCCAATGGAAAATAAACAATGTAAAGTTGATCCTGTCTTTATCATCAGGGAAAGGTAAATTTTAACCATGATACCTATTAAGATTTATCAATACAGACATAATAAAATGTCTGACAATACTAAGTATTGGGAAGGATTTACAGCAACTGGAACTTTTATACATGGTTGGGGGAGTGCAAATATGTTCACCATTTCTGAAAACTATTTGGCAGTGTTCACTAAAGCCACACTTGTACCAACCCCGTGACTCAGCATGTCCATTCCTAGGAATACACCCAAGAGAAGTGAGGGCACAAGTCCACCAAAAGCATGTACAAAATGTTCCTAAGAGCTGTATTAATAATAGCCCCAAACTGAAAATAACCAATTAATTGAAGAATGAACAGATTGTGCCATTTTCATATAATAGGGAACTTCTCAGTAGTAGAAAGGAAAAAATTACTGCCACACCAACAACATGAGCAAAGGTCAAAAAACATGTTAATAAAAGAAGCAAGATACTAGACTACATACTATAGGGTTCCATTTATATAAAATCCAAGAACAAGGAAAATCAATCAATAGTGAAAGAAAACAGAGCAATGATGGCCTCAGGCAGTGGTGATGGAGCATGGAGCTGACAGAGGAGCAGCAGGAGGGAGCCTTTGGGACGCTGGGACAGTGGACATCTCAATCTGGGTAGCAGTTGTGGAGATATTCTTATGTTTATATTCATCGAGCTGCACACTTTATATTCACTTCATATACAATATATACACTTTACTACATTTAGCTATATCTAGAATTTTTAAATTAATTAATTAGTAGAAATTATGGAGTCAAAGTATTAGAGTACGAATATCAGAGTATCTGTGAGCTTATTCTTTTCTTACAAACACTAGTACCTTGAGCAACCTAAATTCTGACAACCTCTAATTTCTGATCTACGGATAATTATTGTGAGATTAATTCCACTAGGTTCTATGCCTTTAGTACAATGTTCAACACATATTAAGTCTTCAAGACTTCAGTAAATGGCAATAGACAGAGTAGCAATAGTTGCTGCTATTGCATTATTTCCTTGGACATGAGATTCTTTTTTCTTTTTTTTTAACCTCGTTCTCTGCCTTTAAAAACATCTTTTCTCAAAG
>NW_012145856.1:34790-39774 GCF_000956105.1 Propithecus coquereli
GTGCACTGCACCCATTAGGTGTGTATTTACTCATTCCATCCTCCCCCCTCCCACTTGCCCAACACCTGATAAATGTTACTTCCGTATGTGTACATAAGTGTTGATCAGTTAGTATCACGTTGATAGTGAGTACATGTGGTTCTTGTTTCTCCATTCTTGTGATACTTTACTTAGAAGAATGGGCTCCAGCACCATCCAGGATAATACATGAGGTGTTAGTTCACCATTGTTTTTTGTGGCTGAGTAGTACTCCATAGTATACATATATCACATTTTATTAATCCACTCATGAATTGATGGGCACTTGGGTTGATTCCACATCTTTGCAATTGTGAATTATGCTGGAGTAAACATTCAAGTGCAGGTGTCTTTTTGATAAAATGACTTCTTTTTCGTTGGGCAGACACCCAGTAGTGTGATTGCTAGATCAAATGGTAGTTCTACCTTTAGTTCTTTGAGAAATCTCCATACTTTTTTCCATAGAGGTTGTCCTAATGTGCAATCCCACCATTGTATAAATGTATAAATTTATACATTTATACAACATTGTATAAATGTTTCTTTCTCTCTTCATCCATGCCAGCATCTATAATTTTTGGACTTTTTAATAAAAGCCATTCTAACAGGTGTAAGAAAATATTTCACTGTGGTTTTAGTTTGCATTTCCCTGATGAATACTGATGTTGGGCATTTTTTCATGTGTTTGTGGCCATTTGTCTATCTTCTTTTGAAAAGCTTCTAATCATGTCTTTTGCCCACTTTTTTGGGATTATTAGCTTTTTTCTTGCTCGTTTGTTTGAGTTCTTTGTAGATTCTGGATATTACCCTTTATCAGATGTATAGTTAGTGAATATTTCCTCTCATTCCGTAGGTTATCTATTTATTCTGTTGATTATTTCTTTACCTATGCAGAAACTTTTTAATTTAATCGAGTCCCATTTTTTTATTTTTGTTGTTGCTGTAATCACCTTTGGGTTCTTGGACATAAATTCTCTGCCTACACCAATATCCAGAAGAGTTTTTTTCTATATTTACTTCTAGGATTCCTTTGGTTTCATGCCTTACATTTAAATCTTTCATCCATCTTAAGTAAATTTTTTTTGAGTGGTGAGACATATGAATCCTGTTTCTTTCTTCTCCATGTGGCTATCCAATTTTCCCAGCACCATTTATTGAATAGGGCTTCTTTTCCCCAGTGTATATTGTTGTCTATTTGTCAAAGATCAGTTGGCTGTATGTGGAAGGTTTTATGTGGGTTTTCTGTTGTGTTCCATTGGTCTATATACCTATTTTGGTGCCAATACCATGTTGTTTTGGTTACTATAGCCTTGTAGTATAGTTTGAAGCCTAGTAATACGATGCTTTTAGATTTCTTCTTTTTGCTTAAGATTGCTTTGGATATCTGGGCTCTGTTCTTTTTCCAAATGAAGCATAGACTCATTTTTTCTAGATCTGTGAAATATGATGCTGGTATTTAAATGGGGATTGCACTGAATCTATAAATCACAGTCAAAAGGCTTAAAAATAGGCTAGATCAGGCAGAAGAAAGAATCTCAGAACTTGAAGATAATAACTTTGAGCTAAATAAGTTAGTCAAACAGAAAAAAAAAAAATAAGAGGAACAAACAAAGCCTATAGGAAATGTGAGATTATGTAAATTAGCCAAACATAAGAATCATAGGAATCCGTGAGGATGAAGAAGAAAATACACAAGGGTTGGATAATTTATTTCAGGGAATAATTGAGGCAAATTTCCCTGGCCTTGCTAAAACCCTAGATATACAGGTGCAAGAAGAACACAGGACCCCTGGGAAATTCATTGTAAGGGGGAAATCACCATGGCACAGAGTCATTAGGCTGGCCAAAGTAAACACAAAATAGGCTCTCCTGTGAGCAGTAAGGTGAAAACATCAGGTAACTTTCAAAGGAAAACCGATCAGACTAACTGCAGACTTCTCAATTGAAACATTACAAGCCAGAAGGGACTGTGGACACATTCACAGTCTCCTCAGACAGAATAATAGCCATCCCAGAATTTTGTATTCTGCAGAATTAAGTTTCTTATATGAGGGAGAAATAAAGATTTTCTCAGACAAGCAAACACTGAGGGAATTTGCAAAGACCAGACCTGCCCTGCAAGAAGTATTCAGAACTGGATTATACACACATCAGCACAATAGACACCCACCAGTATAAAATCACCCAAACACTAAAGATCAGAGAATAGATACCACAATGGCTCAAGAGGTAAAACAGAGCAATAAGGGTCTATCCAACAGTATGAACAGAAATCCACAGCATTTGTCAATTTTTTCAATAAATGTGAATGGCTTGAACTCCCCACTGAAGACATAGGCTGACTGAATGGATAAAAAAAATACAAGCCAAGTATGTACCATCTCCAGGAAACACATCTAGCCCACAAGGAGTCATTCAGACTCAAGGTGAAGGGAATGGAAAACAATATTGCATGCAAATGGAAACCAAAAGTAAGCTGGTGTGGCTGTTTGCATATCAGATAAGATAGACTTCAACTCAACAAAACTAAAGGAAAACAAAGATGGTCATTGTATAATGGTGAAGGCAACAATTAAACAAAAAGAACATGATGATCCCAAATATTTATGCACCTAACATATCTGTGCCCGATTCATAAAGCAAATCCTACTTGATCTAAACAACATAATAAACAGCAGCACCATATTAGCTTGGGACTTCACACCCTACTGATAGAATGGGAAAGATTCTCCAAAGAGAAAATAAACAAAGAAACAATGAACTTAAACAGAACTGTAGAACAAATGGGCCTAACAGACATTTACAGAACATTCTACCCAAAAACCACTGAATATATATTATTCTCAACAGCTCACGGAACATTCTCTAGGATTGATCATATCCTAAGCCACAGAACATGTCTCACCAAAATTTAAAAAATACAAATTATATCAGGTATCTTCTCAGGCCACAGTGGAATAAAATTAGATATGAATTACAACAGAAACAATAATCTCTACACAAAGTTATGGAAACTAAATAACCTACTGCCAAATGACAGTTGAGTTCAGGGGAAGTGAGATGGACACTGAAACATTCTTCAAACTAAATGATCAAGGGAACAAAAGTTATCAAAATATGTGGAATTCAGCTAAAGTAGTCCTGAGAAGAAAACTCATAATCTTAAATTCCTACATCCAAAAGACAGAAAGATTACAAATCAACAATCTAATGAATTGTGTTAAGGAACAGGAAAAGGAAGAGTGAACCAATCCCTATCCCAGCAGAAGGAAAGAAATAACCAAGATCAAAGCAGAACTAAATGAAATTGATAACAAAAAAATTATAGGGAAGAGTAATAAAACAAAAAGTTTCTTTGAAAATATAACCAAAATCTACAGGTCTCTTCCTAGACTAACCAGAAACAGAAAAGAAATGACCCTAATAAGCTTAACCAGAAATGAAAAAGGAGAAATCACAACTGATACCATAGAAATGCAAAATATTACCATGAAATACTATAAATATCTCTATGCACATAAACCTGAAAATGTTGAGGGAATGGAAAAATTCCTGGAAACACACAACCTCCCTAGGCTCAATCAGGAAGAAATAGAACTCTTGAACAGACCAATATCAAATACCAAAATTGAAGCAACAATAAAAATTTTCCAATAAAAATAAGTCCTGGACCAGATGGTTACACAGCCAAATTTTACCAAACCTACAAAGAATTGGTGCCTATACTGCAAAAATTATTCCACAACATCAAGAGGGAAGAAATCCTCCCTAATTCATCTATGAAGCCAATATCACCTTGATACAAAAGCCAGGAAAGGACACAACAACAACAAAATAAAACTACAGACCAATATGCCTTATGAATATAGATGCAAAAATTCTCAGTAAAATCCTAGCCAACCAAATTCAGCTGCACATCAAAAATAAACAAATAATCCACCATGACCAAATGGACTTCATCACAGAGATGGAAGGATAGTTCACCATATGCAAATCTGAATGTAATTCACCACATAAATAGAAACAAAAACAAAGATCATATGATCCTCTAAATAGACACAGAAAAATCATTTGACAAAATTCAGCACCCTTTTATGGTAAGAACGCTTAACAAAATAGGCATAGATGGAATATATTCCAAAATTATAAAAGCCATATATGACAAACCCACAGCCAACATTATACTAAACAGGGAAAAATTCAAAGCATTCCCCCTTAGAACTGGAACCAGACAAGGTTGCCCATTGTCACCACTTCTATTCAATATAGTGGTGGAATTCCTAGCCAGAGAAATCAGGCAAGAGAAGGAAGTCAAGGATATCCAAATGGGAAAAGAAGAAGACAAACTATCACTCTTTCCTGACGCTATGATCTAATACCTAGAAAACGCCAAAGATTCTGTCAAGAGACTCCTGGAATTGATAAATAAATTCAGCAAAGTATCAGGTTACAAAATCAATGTGCACAATCAGTAGCATTCCCATAGGCCAACAGTCAAGCTGAAAATTAAATCAAAGACTCATTACCTTTCAAAATGGCATCAAAGAAAATAAAACACCTAGGAATATATTTAGCCAAGGAGGTGAAAGACCTCTATAGGGAGAAGTTCAAAACAATGAGGAAGGAAACTGTGGAGTATGTAAACAAATGGAAAAACATATCATGCACATGGATCGACAGAATCAACATTGTAAAAATGTCCATACTACCCAATGCGATTTACAGATTCAATGCAATCCCCATGAATATACCAGTGTCATTTTTCACAGATCGGTGCTAGACTATCTATAAAACCAAAAAATACCCCAAATGGCTAAAGTAACCTTAAGCAAAAAGAACAAATCAAGAGGCATCACTTTACCAGACTTTTAAATTGCACTTGAAGTGCCCTTGGAGATAGATTAATACAAAAATAATCCAGTATGAAGAGTATGGAGGTAGAAAATTAGAAAAAAAATTAACAGAC
>NW_012145856.1:40919-49040 GCF_000956105.1 Propithecus coquereli
TCTATTAGTTTCAGACTGCTTGTTCTGTCATGCCTTCTGTAGACAGTGGTTCCAATATAAGTTCAATTTTCAAAGCTTTTGCTATGCTTTTTGGATCCATACCATGCATGATCCACTCAAGGGTTAATCTGGGACTTGGGGCTTTAGTTCATATGATTATAATACTTTAGATCTCAAAGCGTTTTTTGTTTCTTTGGGTCTGCTCTGCTTGTGTTGAGCTTGAACATAGCCTGGGGCTAGTGTTACTTCATACACAAGAATAAAATATGCACCCTCTCCAGTATTCTCCCCCATTCTCTGACTCTCTGAAGCCTCCTTTTGCAGTTTCTCTGGCCAGAAAAATGTGTTTCTCTCAGAGTTTTATCTCCTTGCACTGTCACATGGTGATGTATGGCTATGGATGCTTTCTGGGCAAGCTATGAGAGAAAAGAGAAAGGAAAAAAACAATAAGGATTCCTTTATATTCTTCAGACCACATAGTCCCCCTTTCCTGGTTAACTTGGAAAGAATGATGAATTTTCTTTCAGTGCCAATGCTGTGGTAGTGAAGATCTGTGACACACCTATGAGAGAAAAAAGAGAAAGGAAGAAAGAAAAAACTAAAACACAAACCCCTACTCCTCAGCTCACATTGGCCCTTTTCCCAGTCCTGTGCCCAGAAAGAGAGGGTTTCTATTTATTTTTTTATTGTCCACATCCATCATACTGTTGTTCAATTTGGGCCACCCTCAGGCCACAGGTGAGAGATAAACATGGCAAAATAATAATAACATTAATAATAATAATAGCAACAACAAAAATATACAGAAAACTCACTCCTAATAAGTTATTGTTCACATTTTTCCTCCCCTTCTTCTTCTGTATGTTATTAATACTTTTAAGAATACTCATTTACTTGCATTTTATATTTCATCCACAGTTCTTAGTTGTTATATAGGAAAAGATAGGCTGTAGTGTATTTGCTCCATCTTTGCTCGTACTGGAAATATAATTGTTTTTGGCTCTTTTGAGGCCATTTTTTCTCCATTTAAATTTTAGAACATTTTGGGTGCATACATTGATGTTTATTTATCTTGAAAAAATTCAATATTCCAGGTTAGAGATAATGAGGGCTTGATGTAAGTCAGAGTTGAAAAGAGAAGCTTGGTAAGAGAAGTGTTAATAGTTAGTTGTACAATTCAGAGAAGCTAATGAAAACTTAAATTTGTGTATGAGAGAACAAGGAAATAATATAAGTACCTCCCAGGTCTCTAGATTGGACAGAGTAACTGTAAACACAGGCCTCACATATGAGTGCAACATATGGGGAAGAGGAACGGCTCAGACTCACTGGCCTCCTCACCAAGGTAGAGTTCTCTGAATCTTGAGCCTGGTAATTGGAGCCTTGAGAATTTTTCTAATAACCTGTAATCTCATTATTTTCTTTCTTGTTGAATGCTTTTCACTTGAGGGCATAGCTTGTTGAGTGGATGAAAGAAATCATGAATTTGTAATAAATAAACAACAGATGGGTGAATAATCTTTAAACAACAGGATCAGATGCAGGGGAAAGATGATAATTAGAGTAAAACTTGGTAAATAGAAGACAAGACACCATACCAGTGGAGAATGTAGATAGCATGTGTCTGGATGAAAGAAAGGAGCAAGTTACCTGCAATGAGAGCAGCTTGGCCAGAGAAGAGCATTTCTGTGGGGCAGTCAGGGCAGTGGAAACTAAGAAAGAAGGTTTGGATCTTAGTAAGACACAATTCCATGGTTAGGGATGCTAGAAAGAAGAAAGTTTAGAGAAAGAGGCAGGGAAGGGTCTGATGGAGGATTTGGAGGAGGAGGGAGAGGTGGCATCAGGGAGAACAGAGATATGAGGACTCACTGAACCAGTGTGGAGGTCCTGGTACCCACTCACCCCCAGGTGCATTTCCTGGCCTTCCTCCTTGTCTGAGACATATTTAAAGGAGGTTATTTATCTGAATGCATAGACTGATAGAGTTTGAGGAAAGGGGCCATGAGACCTCAGGATGATATCTCTCAAGAGTGATTTTATTTTCAGTAGGTTCAGGACTGGCCCAGAACAACACTTCTGACCTGCCTGTGAACAAGCCCAAGGTGGGGTCTCTATCACAGGTGTATCACAGATGGGGAAACATCTGTTGAGCCTCACTGAGCACCCTCTCTGGGGAGTTTTGCAAAGGGCCAAGTCATTGTGTAGAGATATTTACATGTTTGAACACAGTCATAAGTCGCCACATTCTCACACTGACGCCTGTTGATGCTGGGAGGGAAATCAATCCAGACTCACCATCACTGAACCAAGGGCACCAGGACCATGAGCTCAGCTGGCAGCTGATCACTGAGGAGCACGGGAGACCTCCCTGCCTTGTGCTGGAATTAGGTTACGTGGTTCCTCCCACCAATGTGAAGGGGCTCTGACTGTCTCTGCAGCTGATGGTGATTCTCTTTTCTAGGACACAGTCTGCAATGCTAGAGTCTGAGCAAGATCAAGATCAATCTGCTCTCAGGACTTGCACCCACAGACAGAGACTTGACCTCTAGGTGTTCTGTGGCTTATTTATAAAAGAGGAAAGGAAACAGAAATGTTCATCTCTGCAATGTGAAATCTGGAGAATTAAATAATGCTGATGTTTATTCTGTGTTACATCTCTAAATCATATTTCTAGCGAAGTGCAAGACGCACTGGGGGAACTATTCATTCTCTTTTTGTGATTTGGTTCATTTTCCTCACCTGTAACATAGCAGCAGGAGACCAGACCCTAGACCAGAGACATCACCTTGCTGTCTCTCAACTCCTCAATGGTGCTGAGCCCCAGATCTCTTCAAGGTCCAAGCAAATATCCCTGAGCTGGAGGACTGTGTAGGGGGTGGGGGTGGGATGAGGACCCTGGCAAAAGTCTTATGACCTGATTCCTGCTGGAGATGGCTGTACCTCAGGAATTTTCCACAGTCCTTTCACTTATCGGAATATTTTTGGGTTTCTAGGATGATCTCAATGTAGAGGGAGAATAATAGGTGGTACTGTTTAATCACATGATATTCAAAGCTGAGGGTTTTCAGGGCAAAATGGAGGAGAATGCCCAGAGAGTGGCAGAGGGAAGCAAAGAGGACACATTTATGGCACCTCTGGTACTGGAATATAGGAGAGAAGGCCACAGGGGAAACAGCATCCCCAGGGGAAAGCCAGGTTTTGTTGACAGAAGGAGATGACAAATTTCAGAGAAGGGATTGAGGCACCAGAGATGAGGTATCCAATATAGACAGCACTTGTCATGTATGGCTATTCAAATTTAAATTTAAATTGAGTAAAATGACATTGAATTTAAAAATTCAGGTCTTTAGGTGCACTAGCTACATTTCAAGTGTTCAGTGGCCCCATGGGTCTAGTCACTACACTCTCGTGCCTATTGTGTTGCTCAGTACAAATATAGGACATTTATTTACATCATTGCAGAAAGTTCTATTGGACAGTGCTGTTCAAGAGGATTTTGTGATAGGTAATGAATAGCAGAAGATTTTCAAAATCCAGGGAATGGAAAGAAATAGAATAATAGAAACTCTATTTTTAAGTGCTGAATTTTAGTAATCTACGTTATTTCTCTCTCAATGCACAAGTGATACACTTCCTGTTTGTCAGCTCCTTCAATGAGCTTCCCTTGTGTAAATCATAATTCTTTATTTTTCTATGGTAAACAGTGTCTCTTGCTCCAAACTGTGTCTGTACTAGGAGCCTTCCCTGTGTACACAGATGACTAAAAAAGCAGAGTTCATATTACTTTGGGGTCTAGGACAGCCAGTGACCTAGCACCTTCTCACTCCTAGGCCAATGGCTAAGCCATGATTCCAAATGGTCTGTCTTATCAGGACACAAAGCTGCGGAGGAGCAATGCTCAGGTGAGGGGGACGGTGAGCATCAGGGGGCCTAGTGAACAGGGCATAGGGGGTGGTGAGAGGGACAGTTGGCATCGAGGTTGCATCTGAGTGGAGAAGATTGGCCTATGGCTGCAAATGGCCTAGACCTGCATCCCAAAGTTAAGGGTTGAGGGGAAAGGAAGGGGAGTGAGTGACAGTGATGGAAAAGGAGCTGCTCTAACATCCAGAAGAGACTCCAAAGAGGAAGAAGTGGGGAAGCAAGAGAACGAATCCATCCTCGTTCCTCTAACATTTTTGGTCTAGCTGCTCCTATGTCTTTGAAGTTTCTTCTATGCAAAATATTTAAGACCACAGAGGGGAACAAAGGGACAAGAGAGGGCTCCAGGCGGCCTGTGGCCAGTGCCGTTAAACTGTTGTTCACATGTCTGTGTATTGACTGGGCTCATCTGTCTCTGCCAGAGGAGCTCCTGAGCCAGGGGCTGATTGGAGTGGCTCAGCCTGCAGGCTCATCACCCTGGTGGGGAGGTTAGTGCTCGAGACTGAATCACCGTGGGAGGACTCTTCAGGGTTTGAAGACAGAAATAGGTTGCAAAGTCCTCAGGCTGCAGGTCTGCAATGGTGAGAGTGAATTCTGTCCCAGATTTGCTGCCACTGAATCGGGTGGACAACCCATCTACCCGGGTGAAGGCATAGTAAATGAGAACCTTGGGGCTCTGCCCAGGTCTGTGCTGGGTACCAGGATAGGTACTCCTGCCCATCTGTGTAGAGGAGGCTCTCACTGGCCTTGCAGCTGATGGAGACTCTCTCTCCTGGGGAGGCAGGCAGGGACTCTGCAGCCTGGGTGAGCACGATCTGCCCACTGGAACCTGCAACCGGAGGCACACGGGGCTGATTCAGAGATGCTGTGAGATCCTATTAAAGCCAGAATGTGCCCACAAGGAGGAAGCCAAACCCTAACCAGGCCTGAGCTGTTAGTGGTATTTATTCCCTGTTGCCTCCCAACATCACTCTTCTCAGGGAGCTCCAGAAATGGAGTTGAGGGTGCTGTCCACTTGGGACAGTTTCTTACCTGCAACACAGAGGAGCAGGAGCCAAAGAAGCTGGGATGGCACCATCCTGCTGCCTCTCACCCTCCTGAGGGTGCTCAGACACTTATAAAAGGCCTCGTTTATCAGGCCTGGTCACAGGGCTGAGACTGTGGTAGGGATGTTTATGCAAATCCTCAGGGAGGATGAAGGCTGATCTGGTGAAGTTCAAGGTTGTGGTCACATCTGGTGATGCTTCCCACCAGAGCCTCCCCGGGTGCCAGACCAGACCTTCCCCTGAGGACCTGCCCCAGAGGTGTCACAATGGCCTGTGCTTGTGGTTGTGTGACGCCCGCACACAAACCCAGTGTAAACAGACGTCTTTTACAAATGGGGGTGCTGTTCACATGTTCACAATTCCCCAGAATGGACCTGACCATAGTATCTCATGTAAAAGAACAAAAGCAGTTCCCTGTGAGGCATCAGACGATGCTCAGCTGTCCCTGTGGATCTGAAGACAGGCCCTGCTGTCCCAGGAATTGCTTTGCTCCTTTACCTGTGGACATTTCTCAGGTGCTAAGCTGTGACCCTGGAACAGTGGAACAGCAGACTTTCCAGCCCATCCTCACTGTGGGCTTAGCCCTTGGGCTGTTAAACTACTCATTAAACAAGCTAGATAATGAGACGGCCTCGGACAAAGGCTTTATCACCTTCCCCTATTGTGTTAATTTCTACCTGAGGGGTCATTCTCCTGGCCACTGGATAAAATTTCTGGCAAATCCGACATCTTTTATAGTACTTAAATAATAGTGTCATAGGGACATTTCTTCTCACAGTTGAGTCTTCCTTGGGTGCTTGGCAGTGCCGGACCTCTGAGGGGCACTGGCTGCTCCCTTCCCTCCTGCAGCTTCGGCTCCCCATGGGCTGCTATCTGAGCTGCAAGAGGGGTCAGTCTGGACCCCATGACCTCCAGCTCCTCCCTAGTGCTCTTCCAAGGAACCCACCTCTCATTACTCCCCCCTCACCTGCAGAGCAGGACTCAGCCAGCCTCTCCTTTGGTTTCCTCTAACAGCAATCAGACATGCACCCCTGGTGTGCACCCCAAGCCTCTGGAGACACACATCACACTCCCCAAGGGGTCCCAGCGCCGGGAGAGGAGACACAACACACTACAACTAATCTTCTGAGAGGTCGTCTCAGTTTTTCTGGTTCCTGGCTTTTCTGCCCCCCTATTTAACACCTCCCGCCTCGCCCAGCCTATGGCACTCCAGCATACACCCCGTGTTATTATTGTGGCAGCATTTGTCTCCATCCAAACGTGTGGGAAGAAGCGATCAGAAGTATATTTTATTTTATTGGAGGAGGGAAGAGTCAGAGTTAGGGTTATGTAATAGGAATGAGATAGATAAATTATTAAAATGGGGAAAATGTGACAAGGAAAATGAAATATGTAATAATCGAAGTAAGAGAGCGAGAAGGAGACCCTATAACTATGAAATGGCTTATGTTGTCGGGGACCCAAAAGTGAGGTGCTGGAAAGCAGAGCTTGCTCATGTAGAGTGAAGGGCTCAGCAGAGGCCACTTGCCTGCCTCCTGTTTCCATGGAAACTGGGTTCCCACCTCATGAAAATCTGCTATATTTGCTAGTTAGGGGACAAGAAATCACCCAGTTTGTCTAGTTCCTGTTTGAGGTGGGTTGCTGGGAGCCACTTGGGAGGGTATATTATAGACGATAATCATTGACTCTTAAGAGAGGAAGGATGTGGGTGGTAGATGAAATGCTGCCCCTGGGCTCATGCTCTGGGTTTGCACGGGTTTGTCCTTTCTCCCATGCTCTTGGTCTGGGGACCTGTACATAACAAACGAAGGTTAGGGCTTCCCTGTTCTCTCAGCTTCCTGAAGGAACTCGAAATGGGAGCGGGAAGGGATAGTTCCTGGCCCTCCCAAGTTCCTGAGTAAGTATTTATTGAAGGCACAAAGGAAGGAGCAGGAGTGAGAAGACAGGTGAGTCCCACCACTGAAGCCGCAACCACCAGCGTTGCTGTGGCTCCCCAGGGGCTGCCCTTGGCAACACACCAATACACTCTGAGGAGAGTTTTTCTAACTGCTAATTTTAAATTAATTTCAATCTTATAGAAAATTGCAAAAATAATGTTTAACATTTTGCCACATTTGCTTTCTCATACTTGCCATATGCAAATACATATTTTTTCCTTAAATCTTTTGCTAGTAAGCTATAGACATATTAACACCTTATACTGTGGGGTGCATTTATTAATAAAAAGATCATTAAGACCGGGCACGGTGGCTCACGCCTGTAATCCTAGCACTCTGGAATACCCAGGCAGGTGGATTGCTCAAGGTCAGGAGTTCGAGACCAGCCTGAGCAAGAGCGAGACCCCATCTCTACTAAATATAGAAAGAAATTAGCTGGACAGCTGAGCTCAAACAATCCGCCCGCCTCGGCCTCCCAGAGAGCTAGGATTACAGGCGTGAGCCACCGCGCCCGGCCCACTCAGGCTAGTTTTGAGCCCGGGGCCTCATGAAGCAAAACCCTGCCAGCTGGCTCATGAAAACCTTACTTGTTGATGTTCTTATGGTTACAATTAATACTGAGAATTTAATTCTAAAACGGTGGATTGTGTTGCATATAACTCACACATAGGAAATAACAAATTAGAAAGGATCATTTTAATAAAAGACCATGGCCCCAGGGAAAATTTTTTTTTTCTAGTGTGGCAGTCAATGTGTTAAAACTATGACTGGCAATGGTATAAGCTTTAGCTATTATTTTTCCATTGCAGAGGCAAAATTTCAACTGGAAACATTGACAGCAATAATATTAATAGGACAAATATAAGTTACTGTAATCTAATTATGCTGCAATAAATGTCTAAATCCTTATTTTTATATCAAAGATAAGCAATGTTCAACTATACTATCTACTTTTATCTTGGCTTCACCAAATAAGTATGATCTTAGGCAAGTTAATCTATTTGTGCCTCAGTTTCCTCATCTATAATGGGCATTATGATAGTATCTATCAGAAAATGTTCAGAGAATTAAACTACTTAAATGAAGAAAAGCACTTTAAACAGTCAATGGCAAATAATAAGCACTTAATACATTTTAGCTAACATCGTAAGCATTTTTATACTCATTCAATAGCATTACTAGAAAGCGGAATGTACATGTGTACGTGTATGTGTGGCCAT
>NW_012145856.1:49090-62023 GCF_000956105.1 Propithecus coquereli
CCCATCTCTACTAAATATAGAAAGAAATTAGCTGGACAGCTAAAAATATATATATAGAAAAAATGAGCCGGGCATGGTCGTGCATGCCTATAGTCCCAGCTAGTCAGGAGGGTGAGGCAGGAAGATCACTTGAACCCAGGAGTTTGAGGTTGCCGTGAGCTAAGCCGACGCCACAGCATTCTAGCCCAGGCAACAGAGTGAGACTCTATCTCAAAAAAAAAAAAAAGAATCATTAATTTACATAACAACAATTCAATGGTCAAAAAGAGAAAATTAGCATATACAACACCACTACCTAGTCCATCCACAGAGTTGTAGGGGTAGGGTTGGTGTGTTCTTCGTCTTTTCTTTGTCTTGCAAGCTATTAAATTTTCTTATTCTGCCTCTTTCTCTTTTCACTTTCCAGACTCTAAAGGGTGCCTCCCCCCTTCATCCTCCAACTCTCCTTCATGTTCTTCTTCCATGCAAGTGTTGCCTCCTCTCATCCCGTGAACATGATAAAGTCCCTTCCTTAGAGTCACTCCTCTGATAAACTAGGACTCTTTGATGTTATTATTTCAGTCACAAGTGGATTTGCTCTCTGTCTTGGTCCATTTTCTGTTTCTATAACCAAATACCTAGACTGGATTATTTATAAAGAAAAGCAATTTATTTCTAACTGTTCTGGAGGCTGGAAAGTCCAAGGTCGAGGGGGCACATCTGTTGAGGGCCTCCTTGCTGGTGGGGACTCTCTGCAGAGTCCCAAGATGGTTCAGGGCATCATGTGGGGATGGAGCTAAGTGTGCTAACTCAGATCTCTCTTTCTTCTCCTATAAAGCCACCAATGCCCTACCCCGATGACCTTATCTGATCCAAATTACCTCCCCAAGGTCCCACCTCTCAAATAGCATAGTTCTATTTCCCACCATCTTAATACTGTTACAGTGGGGATTAACCTTCACACTGAGTTTTGGAGTGGACAGCCATTTAAACCGTAACACTCTTTATGAATGTGATTTGAGATCAATCCTCTGTTGTCTCCTCTGTGCAGTTTTTCCAGACATCCCTGGATTTCCTCAAGGACTCACAGCTCTAGCTATTGGAAATGATGTTACTTTTATATCTATATCTGATTTGACATTTGTGGTGTCTCTGTCTTATAGTTATGATGAATAGGTGGTTTTATTTATTTTTATTGTGACCAGCATAATTCTTGGAGTATATGTGGAGAGATTCAGATTGAGGCAGCTACCATTACTTTTAATGGGTCTACCTGGGAGTCACCATGAAGAAAGTTTTAAGATTTGTTCTACATGTCCAAAAATACACAATGCTCAAAAATATATATATTATAGGCATGACAGAAAACATGATGAAAGGAAACCCACAATTCTGCCATCATGACCAGACAGCTGCTTTTCTCTTCCTGTGTTTCTCTCCATTGTCATCCCACAGTACTTCTCTTTTGGCATCTGCTCCAGCTGCTCTGGCCACAGCTGCTGCTGTGGGTGCTGCAGAAGAGCCGGCCTGTTGCTCATTGCAGGGTTAACCTGGCACCTGAGGAGGATGCCGATCTTAACTTCACAAGTGCTTTCATTATAGATGCTTCTCTATAAAGCGAGCATATACTGCATCCGAGAAGGGCTGCACTCCACTCACTCCACTCACTCCACAAAGGGCTTGGCCCAAATTTGCAGGAGCTGGCCTCTAATCACAGTGGAGCTCACTCATCCTGACCCACTGCCTTCTGTGGGTTAGTCCATTGTCCACTCAGGTTGTCCCCTGATGACCTGCACCCCCAAGTTGGAAGTCAGACTCTTAGTCTGTTCAGCTTGAGAGGCTGGTTGCCAGCATTCACAGCCTGATAATATGTTCTACAGTTTCCCTCATGGTTTTCCCCTGATGACCATTAGGCAGATAAGGGTCGGGATAGTCTGGTCTTATTTATCATGGTCTCAAATCTGAACATGTGAATAATCATCCTCTTTTCCACTTGCTTCCCAGTGTAACTCCTGAGACGCTCTAGGTGCCAGTTCAGTTCTTACACAGCAAATATTTATTGACTGTCTCCTGAATTTCTGGTGCTTCCTCAGACCATAAGAATACCATGGAGGACAAAAAAATAAAAAATAAAACACAAAGTCCTCACCTGGCATCTGTTCAATACTGTATCTAAGGTAAGAAAGGTTCATGATAGGAACTCCAGGGACTTTACAGATTCTTCCTTTAAGGTCTAGGTCAACTGTGGCCACAATGTAACACTTGTGCTGAGTTACTGTCTGTACTAAGCAGTCATCTGCATAGGTTCTTTTGTGTGTGCATGGTTACTGTTCAACTCTTGAATCATTGGCAATGTTGAGGGTCACTCGATACTTCTGCCCTTATTTCTCAGTTTCAGCCACTACACAGTCAGTTGTACAAGGAATACACTTGGCACACAGACAGTCCATCGTTGACTGCACTAAATACAGTTTGGCTTTAACGGAAAAGCAGATAAAGTTGGAATCAACCAAGGCATAGTAAGGTAGGCCCAGCTGTGTATTATATTGGAAGAATAATAAGCAGGAGGAGTGTTGGGAGACTTCTCTTTCCTTTAGTGTGCTGGGATCTTTCTTTCTAAGTTTTAATCTACCCTTTTCTTTAAGCATCTGATCTCGGAGACTAAGCATTCACTTCATGGTCACATACTTCCTTGTCTTCTTTTGCTTCCCTATGTTCACACCACACTCTTATTTCAACATGATTGATTTTTTTGTTGATTTTGTATTCTGCAACTTTACTGAACTCATTAATTAGTTTGAACAATTTCCTGGTGGAGTCTTTAGTGTTTTCTACATATATGTCATCTGCAAAGAGAGATGATTTTATTTCTTCCTTTTTGATTTGAATGCTTTTTATTTCTTTTTCTTTTCTAATTGCTCTGGCTAGGACTTCCAGAACTGTGTTGAATGGAAGTGGTAAGAATGTGGTGCTGCTGTCAGGTAGAAAGTTCTGCAAATGTCTGTTAGGTCAATTTTGTCTATAGTGTTGTTCAAGTGTGCTGTTTTTTTAACTGATTTTCTGTTTGTATATTCTAATGGTTATTAAAAGTGGGATATTGAAGTCTCCTACTATTATTGTATTGCTGTCAATTTCTCACTTCAGATCTGTTAAAACTCGCTTTACATATTTAGGGGTTCTGATGTTGAGGCAATTATATATTTATAATTGTTATATCTTCCCCCAATGTGGGTGGGTATAATCAATCTGTTGAGGACATGAATAGAACAAAAGGTGGAGAAATGAGGAATTCATCCCTTCTTTTCTGCCTCACTGACTGAGCAAGAACATCTCATCTCATCTTTTCCTGCAATCAGACTGGGATTTACATTATCAGCTCTTCTGGTTCTTAGACTGTGGACTCAGACTGAATTACACCAACAGCTTTCCTGGGTTTTCAGCTTGTAGAGAGCAGATCATGCAACTTCTCAGCATCCATAATTGCATGAAACAAATACTTATAATAAATAAATAATTTACATGTATGTGTGTGTGTGTGTGTCTATGTGTATATACTCTATGAGCTCTGTTTCACTGCAGAACACTGCTTAGCACAGGGCTCCTGGCTTCTGTTGGTATCAGTGCAAATAGCTGGTGTTATATTTGACCTGGCCCTTCAGGTGATGGTGACTCTCTCTCCTTGAGAAACAGCCATGGATACCAGAGATTGGATCAGCACAATTTCTCCACTGGATTCAATGATCAAATAAGAAAAATGAAAAGAGATGTTAGTTAGCAGAAATAGAGATACAGAATGTCTTCATACAATGCAATATACAGATATAGTATAAAACTCAAACCAGTAAAAAGAAAACATCTGTCTTAGTCTCAAACTCCCAGGTGAACACGATCCTGAGTTTTGAGCTTCCTCTCTTTGTTACCCGTGACACTGAGCATCAGGCAACTGAAAATATGAGCCTGAAAATCCATTATGTTGACTGAGCCCTGTCACAAGCTAAACACACCTCTTCTCATAAGAATATCTGTTAAAAGCAACTCTGAGCATGTCGTGGTTTCTGGGGAAGAGATATGGAAACCACGAGGGTGTAGGTTAGAAAGTCCTTGGCTTATAAATCCATGTGGTCCCTCCACTTGTGTAAGTTAAGTTGGCATAGGAGAGAGAGGTCCTCAGTGCTCTTTCTGAGGTGGCATAAACACATGGCCTAGGGCATCACCTATGTTTTCCGTTCCAGACAGGCTTCATTTGACCTAGTTATCGAGGAAAGCTCTACAGGGCAGTGAGTGAGGTGTATTTGCTTTGTGATAAGAATCTGCGAAGGGATTCCTGTATGTAATGCCCATGAGAAAATCCTAAGCCTCTGCAGATCTGCCTTGTCTTTTCTGGAAGCTGCTCAACTGAGCATTGAGGTCTCCTCACACAGCCTCTGAACCCACAAAGTAATGGGGGAACTTTCGTCTCCGTGTGTGATCTGGAGCCTAGATATCCTCAGGGATGAGTTTTCACAAAGTCAGGCAGTGGTTACCTCCAGAGAAAAGAAGTCAGCAGTAAGACAGGGACACAATAAGCCATTTTGAAGGACACTGAAACTGAAGGACACTTAGCTATCAATTCATTACCCTACAATTTATTTGGAACTCTACCATGTGAAGGGTTTAAAATGACCCTGGCCTTTGAGGAGCTAGAAGAGAGACTCATTTTAAGTAAGTACCAATCAAAGTAATGACTATCTTAGTCACAATATGAAAAATGTTCTGTTTCTGGGGTGTTTATTTTGTTTAAGTGATTTTCTGTTTTATATTTTATTGATTTCCATCCTAGCTTTTATCATTTCCTTCCTTTCATTTTCTTTGGGTTTGGTTCTTAAGGTGGAAGCTTAGGTCATTGATTTGAGATATACCTTCTTTCTTTTCTAGTACAGGCCTCTATTTGTGACATTTGCTTACTGATTTATTTCAAATTGAATATTACACAGAGGGAAACCTTGGTCATTTCTTCTCTTAAGAAACAACAGGAGAAGCATGAGGAGCTGGGATGAAAACACCATCCTGAAGGATCTATTTTTCTGATGCGGGCCAAAAACTGTTATCTAGGGAAGCTTTCATATTTAATATTCTTGGCACAGAGGCCATTTGGGAGGGAGAAAAATGAAAAGAAGCAAACAGCCTAAGTGTATAACAGTTGTGGCAGACAGAACCTAGAGTAGCCCTGTGATAATTACCCCCGGTACTCATTCCCCATGTAATTCCCTCAAACTGAGTGTGGGCAGAACCTGTGACTTGTTTCTAGCCAAGAACAGTATCGCAAAGGTGGAGGGGTTTGGAAGATGTAACTGGGAACCCAAATCAGTTGATTTCAAGTGAATCAGAAAAATGATTATTCTGAGTGGATCTAACTTAATCACCTGAAAGCCCCTAAAAGAGAAACTGAGCCCACCCTCCTGTGGAGAGAGTCTCCTCGCTGCTTTGATTACTAAGCAGCCCACGAGGTAGGGAGCTTCCAGTGGCCTCTAGGAATTTAGGGTGGCCTCAGCCCACAGTCGGCAAAAATCTGGCATCCTCAGTCACACAGCCTCAAAGAAAATAATCCACCAACACCCTTAGTGACCTTGAAAAACAAATTATTCAAGCCTCCAGGCGAGAACACAGCCTGGACTATACTTTGCAGCCTGCAAACCCAGAGGAGAGGACGCAGCTAACCCGTGCCCAGACTCCTGACTCAGACAAACTGTGGGAAGGTAAATGTGTGTTAGTCACTGAGTTTGTGTTAACTTGTTGTGGAGCAATAGGAATCTAATACGACAATAAAATTTCATGTGAGGTGAGATAGGGTTGTCAGCTTGGAAACCGATGTGCTCCTGCCTGTGTGAAGCATAACCCAGGACCATTTCGTCAGCGTTTCCTGCTCCTCTGGGGGATGCAGAAGCCCAAGGGGGACCAAGGTGGGGACGGAGGAGGAGGAACTAAACCTCTGTGATGCTGGCTGCGCACACTCAGGCTTCTGGAGTCCACTCTGCCTGCACAGCCAGAGCAATTAGAGAAAGAAAAAGAGAAGAGAAGACGAGAGAAGACCTTGGCAGGGAATATGGAAGGACATGAGCACTGCATGAGGAGAGAAGGACAAGTACGTCTCTCTAGAACTAAGGCCCCGGCTTTTGGGAGGGACACACACAGAGGAATCTGAGCCAAAGCAACAGAGATAACTGCTTCACAATTCTTAGTTTCCAAACAAGCACAGAGGCTTTTGTGTGAGCTCAAACGAAAAGGAGTGGTAAAAAAATAAAAATTAAGGTGAGAAGATCAGCCTGTGTTTGAAAAATATCTTTGTGGTTCAGGGCACTTTCTCTTTCAAATATGTGGAAAAGAATTTCCTGCAAGTTTAAAACTCTTAAAAGGGCAAGGGACTTTGACATCTAAGAAAAATACACTGAGACATAGAAAATTCCTGGGAGGTCCTGGACATAGTAAGGAAATTATTAAATCATGAAGCTGGTTTTGTGCGACACACACACACGCAACATGCCATTTAAGGATTTCCTCTTTCCGAGGACACCAGGTTGAGATGCTGGGTGAGGAGACACATCTGAGGGCGCTGAGCTCAGAGAGCAGCTGCCTGTGCAGGTTTCTGTTTAGCCCCACAGCACCGTGGGAGGAGACTCCTTACCCTGCTGACAGTAATAGTTCGCAGCATCATCGGCCTCCACAGGGTGCATCGTGAGGGTGAAATCTGTCCCGGACCCACTGCCACCGGACCCCAGAGCCTCGACTGCATGCTCCATAGATCAGGAGTTTAGGGGCTTGCCCTGGTTTCTGCTGATACCAGCTCATAGAGCTCACAATGCCAAACATCACATTAACACTTTGGCTGGCCCTGCAGGAGATGGTGGCCCTCTCCCCTGGAGACACCACCAGGGACGCTGGAGACTGGGTCAGCACAATGTCCCCAGAGGAGCCTGGAATAATAAACACAAACACACACACAATAAAGCATAACAGAGGTACTGAGACCATCCCAATGCAGGCCCAGTGCATTGGTGACACTTGTAACCACAGTCACGGGCAACACTGTGAGTAACCAGAAAACAACAGGTAACTGGGTAACCTAAACCCACCACGAGTGCCTTCATCCCAGTGACTGAGAACCCAGAGACACAGAAAGCAATGATGCCACAATGAGTTTGCCCAACATTTCTCTGCACCCCCCTCACCTGGAACCCAGAGCAGGAGGATCCACAAAAGGGGAGCCCTGACCCCATCTCTGAGAGCTGAACTAGAGGCTGCTCCTCAGGGCCCCTGACAAGCTGCCTTTAAGGATGCTCTGAGCAGCCTGGACTGTTGTCTAATGAGTCAACATGCAAATCTGCTCAGAAAAGCCTGGGTTGGTGCTCAAAGAGGACACCTGCTCTTACTTAGCCAGTGGGAGGTGGGGCAGCAAAACCTTTCCTTGGGTAGCTCTAGCATATCCCAGGGGATTTTGTGACCTGCTTCATTGAATCTTCTCCTGCTCTGTCTGAGATGCTTGTGGGGGAGGCTAGGTGCTGGGGTTCCTCTATTGTAAGGACATGAGTCGTTTTAGGAATATTTTTGATCCCTTAAAATTAAGATTCTACATTATCACAAATAATAGTGCATTTCAAGTTGTGATCATTTTCAAAAAGAGAAAGCAGTGGATTTACAAAAGATGAAACAGGGTGGCCTGGAGGGGACGATGGCCCCCTGACCAAATGTCCTTTAAACCAGGTCTATACACGTTGTCAGGAGTTGGAAAGGATGGGGGTGAGGCGAGCCTAGAACCTATGGAAGGCTGAGAGCCTCAACTAATCAGTGAACTTGCCTCCATGTGGATGAGGCAGAGTCTGTCCATCTGCTCAGTCCCGAACCCAACACTGGGTCCAGCCCAGGCCCTCACAGGCAGAGGAGCCATCGGCCCCTTCAGAGTGGAGAACAAGCATCCTTCACTTCCTGTTAATTCATGTTGCTGCAGGCTAAAGCTGAGGAACTCCATGTTCTCCCACAGCAAGAGACAGTGTCCCAAAGACACTGGAAACAGTGAAATAATTGATACTGGATTTATTTTAGACTATTACATTAATAGACTAATTTCCATTTAAAAATATTTGTTGGAGGTTAAAAGAATACAAGGAATCCACTGAAAACCACTTAGTGAGGTATTTTATTTACCATATTCATATCAGCCTTTAAACAATTTTTCAAAATATTGTAACCTAGGAAATTGATTTTTTGTTAGATATAAAAGAGTAATTCATGGGATTATGGCCATGTGTTTTTCTCTTATATATTTTTAAATTTCACAGGATACTATCTCCACACAATAAACAAAATCTTTGGCCGGACCTCTAAAGAGAGACAGTCACCCTCTGCTCTAGAGACAGCAGAAGAGCCAGTGGCTACTTACACTGGAACCAGCAGCCATCAGGGCTGGATCCAGGATTCCTGTCAATCGGCTTCCAGCTCAGCGGTCTCAAACCAGTGTGAGGGCAGAGGGTCAGATGGCTACCCACTGCCTACACTGCCATGAAAACAGGGAATGGGGAGATGTTGCTCTTCCCTGGTCTCTGTAAAGTCGTTCCCAGCTCCCCACAGGGTCCCAGCCCTGAACACACACCCCAGGCCAGCTGGGCAGCGAGGCTCTTCTGTAACAATTATTCCTCTCTCCCACAGCGCCTGCATCAGAGTCAGCCACAGGAGCACTCCTGAGTGAAAACTGTTAGGATGCAAGGGAAGGTCACACCTCTCATCTTGTAGCAGTTTGTCTGGGAGAGAGGCCCTTGCCGTGATCCTCCCACACAGCATAGTTACATCGTGAGGGCTGCGTGGGCTCAGCTCGCTCAAGTGGCCGGACCTGACCTTTCACTCTCAGGCAAGAGCTGCTCCAGTGTTCCGAAAACTGAGTAATGCGTGATAACACGTGCCTCAGCTGATGCCAGTGAGATAATGTACAATAACGCAAAAGAAGTAAGGAGACCAATTTATCGAGAATCTACTGCCCCATGCGGATTACTTACTAAATAAGAAGGACATGCAAAGTAGCATATGGGATGCTGTCAGTACCACTAGCAGGGGGATTGGAGAGAGGGTGGGTTTCAGGGTTGGTTGAGTCAGTGAATAAAGTAATATCAAATAGTTTTCCATCTCATTCCTTGGTCATACTGAGTCTACTCACTTATCAGCCACCTTCACGATTGGAAAGTGGCTGCCAGCAACAGGGATGACATGCAGCTTTCTGCGCTGCCAGCAGGAGAGAGATGCCTCTCCAGGTAGCATGGAATAAAAATTTTAAGCACATTCTTTCAGTTTGATTGAGCAGCTCAGGACAACAGGAAGAACAATCATAATTACACATACTAATTTTCATTAATCAGAATCCATCAGTGAAGTTTGGGATTATGTTGACCTCCCCTCAATACAAAGAAAAGGAGGGATTGAAGGCTTAAAATATTGAGATGTTTAAGAATAAAGAAGTATATCAGATAAAGAAAGAAGACGAAAAGAATAAGGAAGAAAAATGGAAAGTTTATAGAGTCAAAGGAGGCACATGGAAGAGAGAATTGATCCATCAGAGTGTAAAATTCACTGGACCCTCATCTAGAAGGTAACGATAAATCTTACTGGCTCTGTCATGTGATCTGGCCCTGTGAAACATGCAGGTTCTTTGGACACAGAAACTCCTGACAGTCTCTAAGAGATCATTACAATATTCTTCTTTAATAATGTCCCACAGAAAGGGATCCAGAAAAAGCCAAGTCCCTTAATACTCTCCTGGTCCCTGCAAACCCTCCAAGAAATAAATCAAGAGAAGTGACTTCGCAGGCAGATGGAAGAAGCACGCGTGTGCAGGGCTGTGTGACGAGGAAGCATCTGCTGCAGCAAAGATTCACTGATCTGTGGCCGGGGAGGAGGTTTGTGCTCGAGTCTGTCGCACTGTGGGAGGAGTGCTGTGATACTGCTGACAGTAATAGACGGCCACGTCTTCAGCCTGTACGCTGCTGATGGTGAGAGTGAAGTCTGTCCCAGACCCACTGCCACTGAATCGGTCGGGGACCCCAGATGCCCGGGTGGATGCCCAGTAGATGAGCAGCTTAGGAGCCTGTCCTGGTTTCTGCTGGTGCCAGGCTAAGTAGTTCTTATTGTTGGATAAAAGACTCTGGCTGGACTTGCAGTCGATGGTGACCCTCTCTCCTGGAGACACAGCCAGGGACCTCAGGGACTGGGTCATCACGATGTCCCCACAGGCACCTGTAATCAGGAATGGAAAATGATCATACATACATAGACACAAACTTTGTCATATATACATTGAAATATGTCATTTCAAATGTGCTTTCTAATAGTATTATAAGTCAGCACATAATTGAGGCCATACTGGAAATAGTCATTATTTCTCACTACATCTTAAATTTGTTTTATTTCTACACAGATATTGCTCTGAAGAAACTGTGACATTTAAATTCCTCACCAGAGACCCAGAGCAACAGGAACAAGAGGACTTGGGTCTGTGACACCATCTTGCTGTCCCTGCCTGCCTGGTGCAGCTCAGTTCACATTGCAAAGGTCCGGTTTATAAAACCTGGGCAGCTGGCGTTGGCCTGGAGGGGCCTATGCAAAGCAATCAGCGAGTACAAAAGCAAATGTCGTGGGCAATGGGGTGTGAAAATATCCAGCATAAATCAAAAGCCAAAAATATCATCACAGAATGTGTAATTGTATGACTATAAAAGACAGAAGTCAAATTTAGAAGCTCTAATATCAACTTAGAAGCTCTAAAACTACAAACTGCTAGATGATCTAACTAATGACTAGGACGGCCTAGTAATTGTCATCAGGACTGTTAATGTGGAATACCTTGTCCATCATAACGAAAACCAGAAGAGCAAGCCTTCCCAGTTTCTTACCTGACTTTTGCCTAAGTTAGTCAATCATACATATACTGCCCTGGATAACCATCATTCCCGACAAATTTCACTGATACTGTTCAGTCCTCGCTCCACAGTAACGTTTTCTGAAGGCAGCTCAGGACATTCAATAACTGGTAAGGATCAGCCTTCCAGTGAAATATATGCTTCTGTGATTAACCAGGTTCTCAAAGACTCTCTTCACATCATTAAGATGTTAGAAATCTCTCCAAAAATGGGTGATTGTGCCCCCTAATAAAACTGTGAGGCCAAGCTTGTCCAGTTAAGGCTTCCGTTTAAAACTTTCCTTCTCTTTCTTGGTCTTTCATTATATGTATACAATGAATCAGGGGAAGTCTTTAACTGGGTGAATAAAAATGTTCTGATTATTGTAATAGCAGATTCAATGGAAAAATGTCTGACTCTGTTACTATTACCTGCAGTCCCCAAAGCCAAGTTAAATTCCCACCCTAAAATCACTAGTTGTGTGACCCTATATATTTCAGCTCTAATTTAAACGGTGGATGAACCCCAACAGGACATTAGAGAGTTTGTGAGAATAAGCACATAAGATTTAGGGTTTATGTGCTTTGGATTTTTCTTGTCCAAACGAATGAGAGCTGCCATATCTAAACATCATGCCAAAACAAATAAAATTTGGAACATAGAATTAATTTATGCATATGAGTGGAGACATTATCTTCCTTTCTACTATCCAAAGTGGAAAGCTTCATGGCACTAGAAATTAATCTTAGGGATGTTATTTCATCAATTCAATATGTTGTAATGGTCAAAAATAATAATAGATTACCACTTAAGTGTCCAATAAACTTATAAGCTAGGGTACGTAAATATAATAGAACATTGAACAGCCATTAATGCTGCTGATTTGAACTACTAAGCAGTGATAAACATGGTAACTATGAAGACCACGTAGATATTTAATATATAAAAATGTTTTATGTAATTTTAGGAGAAAATAGTGATAGAGATATAATAATAATGTAAATTATGGATGCATCTATACAAATGATTTATACACATGTGGACAGTAAATATGTTAGAGACATTATCACTCTCATATGTTCCATTTGCTCACCTATATTTCCCAGTCTCTTTACAGATATAACTAGTTATGGCCAATAAAATACGAGGGAAGTAACATACATCCTTTGCAGGCAGAGACAAGGAAAAATGCCACATGCAATTTTCCAGTTCCTCTTTTACCTGTAGCACAACTGAAGAGGTCGTATGCTCCAAATGATCCAAACACGAGATGATGGAGCCTCTGTCTGTCTGGGTCCTTGAGTGACCGCATGGAGCAGAGCACCTTTCTGGACCATGTGGAGAATGGAGTGTGAGCAAGACTTAAGCATTTGTTGATACTGGGGCCATGAGATTTGAGGCAGTGGCATAATCCTACCTATCCTTAATATTAATAATATAACTACACAAAATAAAACTTGCATGAGAGTAGTGAGAGATGACTGTGTTTTATTTTTTATAATATTGTTGTCATGTCAGTTAAATGTAAAATTAAATGTATACTTGAAAAATAAAATATTTTCAGGGATAATTGCTATTGTCCAACTTATTTACAAGTTCATGTTGCTCTCTTGTGGTAACAAATAAGAAAATATGAGCATAAAAATTATGTCAGTGGGAAACTGAAAATGAGCAGTCTCTGTAACCATACGATTCCATGCCTTCTGGTGATCACACTGAAGTTCTACAGTTCCAAGGAAGATGCTCGTCTTCCTTCCTCATCTCAAAGACCTAGAAACTAAAAGCCAAAATGAACCTTAGAAATTATCTATCACACCCTTTGATATGAGAAAATAGAGGGCACAGACAGAAATATCTTAATCCAGGTCACTTACATATTTCACAGCAGAACTGAGGCTAAACCCAGTCTCTTGACTACTAATTTTGTGTTCTTTCCATGTTCTTATACCACTTCTCCATTCTGAAGTCTAACACAACAGGCTAAAAAAAATCTACATAAATTTACTATGAGAAATAAATTTATTTCATTACATATTTT